>NC_133335.1:2125000-2262008 GCF_042186555.1 Aquarana catesbeiana | reverse complement strand
ATAGATGAATAGTAGGAAGGAGAAGACGGTCACACTCCTCTATAGATGAATAGTAGTGGAGGAGAAGACCGGTCACACTCCTCTATAGATGAATAGTAGAGGAAGGAGAAGACCGGTCACACTCCTCTATAGATGAATAGTAGTGGAAGGAGAAGACCGGTCACACTCCTCTATAGATGAATAGTAGTAGAAGGAGAAGACCGGTCACACTCCTCTATAGATGAATAGTAGTGGAGGAGAAGACCGGTCACACTCCTCTATAGATGAATAGTAGAGGAAGAGAAGACCGGTCACACTCCTCTATAGATGAATAGTAGTAGAAGGAGAAGACCGGTCACACTCCTCTATAGATGAATAGTAGTGGAGGAGAAGACCGGTCACACTCCTCTATAGATGAATAGTAGTGGAGGAGAAGACCGGTCACACTCCTCTATAGATGAATAGTAGTGGAGGAGAAGACCGGTCACACTCCTCTATAGATGAATAGTAGTGGAGGAGAAGACCGGTCACACTCCTCTATAGATGAATAGTAGAGGAAGGAGAAGACCGGTCACACTCCTCTATAGATGAATAGTAGTGGAGGAGAAGACCGGTCACACTCCTCTATAGATGAATAGTAGAGGAAGGAGAAGACCGGTCACACTCCTCTATAGATGAATAGTAGAGGAAGGAGAAGACCGGTCACACTCCTCTATAGATGAATAGAGAGGAAGGAGAGACCGGTCACACTCCTCTATAGATGAATAGTAGGAAGGAGAAGACCGGTCACACTCCTCTATAGATGAATAGTAGTGGAGGAGAAGACCGGTCACACTCCTCTATAGATGAATAGTAGAGGAAGGAGAAGACCGGTCACACTCCTCTATAGATGAATAGTAGTGGAGGAGAAGACCGGTCACACTCCTCTATAGATGAATAGTAGAGAAGGAGAAGACCGGTCACACTCCTCTATAGATGAATAGTAGTAGAAGGAGAAGACCGGTCACACTCCTCTATAGATGAATAGTAGAGGAAGGAGAAGACCGGTCACACTCCTCTATAGATGAATAGTAGTGGAGGAGAAGACCGGTCACACTCCTCTATAGATGAATAGTAGTGGAGGAGAAGACCGGTCACACTCCTCTATAGATGAATAGTAGAGGAAGGAGAAGACCGGTCACACTCCTCTATAGATGAATAGTAGAGGAAGGAGAAGACCGGTCACACTCCTCTATAGATGAATAGTAGAGGAAGGAGAAGACCGGTCACACTCCTCTATAGATGAATAGTAGAGGAAGGAGAAGACCGGTCACACTCCTCTATAGATGAATAGTAGTGGAGGAGAAGACCGGTCACACTCCTCTATAGATGAATAGTAGTGGAAGGAGAAGACCGGTCACACTCCTCTATAGATGAATAGTAGTGGAGGAGAAGACCGGTCACACTCCTCTATAGATGAATAGTAGAGGAAGGAGAAGACCGGTCACACTCCTCTATAGATGAATAGTAGTGGAAGGAGAAGACCGGTCACACTCCTCTATAGATGAATAGTAGAGGAGGGAGAAGACCGGTCACACTCCTCTATAGATGAATAGTAGGAGGGAGAAGACCGGTCACACTCCTCTATAGATGAATAGTAGTGGAGGAGAAGACCGGTCACACTCCTCTATAGATGAATAGTAGTGGAGGAGAAGACCGGTCACACTCCTCTATAGATGAATAGTAGTGGAGGAGAAGACCGGTCACACTCCTCTATAGATGAATAGTAGAGGAAGGAGAAGACCGGTCACACTCCTCTATAGATGAATAGTAGTGGAGGAGAAGACCGGTCACACTCCTCTATAGATGAATAGTAGAGGAAGGAGAAGACCGGTCACACTCCTCTATAGATGAATAGTAGTGGAGGAGAAGACCGGTCACACTCCTCTATAGATGAATAGTAGTGGAGGAGAAGACCGGTCACACTCCTCTATAGATGAATAGTAGAGGAGGAGAAGACCGGTCACACTCCTCTATAGATGAATAGTAGAGGAGGAGAAGACCGGTCACACTCCTCTATAGATGAATAGTAGAGGAGGAGAAGACCGGTCACACTCCTCTATAGATGAATAGTAGTGGAGGAGAAGACCGGTCACACTCCTCTATAGATGAATAGTAGTGGAGGAGAAGACCGGTCACACTCCTCTATAGATGAATAGTAGAGGAAGGAGAAGACCGGTCACACTCCTCTATAGATGAATAGTAGTAGAAGGAGAAGACCGGTCACACTCCTCTATAGATGAATAGTAGAGGAAGGAGAAGACCGGTCACACTCCTCTATAGATGAATAGTAGAGGAAGGAGAAGACCGGTCACACTCCTCTATAGATGAATAGTAGTAGAAGGAGAAGACCGGTCACACTCCTCTATAGATGAATAGTAGAGGAAGGAGAAGACCGGTCACACTCCTCTATAGATGAATAGTAGAGAAGGAGAAGACCGGTCACACTCCTCTATAGATGAATAGTAGTAGAAGGAGAAGACCGGTCACACTCCTCTATAGATGAATAGTAGTGGAAGGAGAAGACCGGTCACACTCCTCTATAGATGAATAGTAGTAGAAGGAGAAGACCGGTCACACTCCTCTATAGATGAATAGTAGTGGAAGGAGAAGACCGGTCACACTCCTCTATAGATGAATAGTAGTAGAAGGAGAAGACCGGTCACACTCCTCTATAGATGAATAGTAGTAGAAGGAGAAGACCGGTCACACTCCTCTATAGATGAATAGTAGTGGAGGAGAAGACCGGTCACACTCCTCTATAGATGAATAGTAGAGGAAGGAGAAGACCGGTCACACTCCTCTATAGATGAATAGTAGTGGAGGAGAAGACCGGTCACACTCCTCTATAGATGAATAGTAGTGGAGGAGAAGACCGGTCACACTCCTCTATAGATGAATAGTAGAGGAAGGAGAAGACCGGTCACACTCCTCTATAGATGAATAGCAGAGGAAGGAGAAGACCGGTCACACTCCTCTATAGATGAATAGTAGAGGAAGGAGAAGACCGGTCACACTCCTCTATAGATGAATAGTAGAGGAAGGAGAAGACCGGTCACACTCCTCTATAGATGAATAGTAGTGGAGGAGAAGACCGGTCACACTCCTCTATAGATGAATAGTAGTGGAGGAGAAGACCGGTCACACTCCTCTATAGATGAATAGTAGAGGAAGGAGAAGACCGGTCACACTCCTCTATAGATGAATAGTAGTGGAGGAGAAGACCGGTCACACTCCTCTATAGATGAATAGTAGTGGAGGAGAAGACCGGTCACACTCCTCTATAGATGAATAGTAGTGGAGGAGAAGACCGGTCACACTCCTCTATAGATGAATAGTAGGAAGGAGAAGACCGGTCACACTCCTCTATAGATGAATAGTAGTGGAGGAGAAGACCGGTCACACTCCTCTATAGATGAATAGTAGTGGAGGAGAAGACCGGTCACACTCCTCTATAGATGAATAGTAGTGGAGGAGAAGACCGGTCACACTCCTCTATAGATGAATAGTAGAGGAAGGAGAAGACCGGTCACACTCCTCTATAGATGAATAGTAGAGGAAGGAGAAGACCGGTCACACTCCTCTATAGATGAATAGTAGAGGAAGGAGAAGACCGGTCACACTCCTCTATAGATGAATAGTAGTGGAGGAGAAGACCGGTCACACTCCTCTATAGATGAATAGTAGTGGAGGAGAAGACCGGTCACACTCCTCTATAGATGAATAGTAGTGGAGGAGAAGACCGGTCACACTCCTCTATAGATGAATAGTAGAGGAAGGAGAAGACCGGTCACACTCCTCTATAGATGAATAGTAGAGGAAGGAGAAGACCGGTCACACTCCTCTATAGATGAATAGTAGTGGAGGAGAAGACCGGTCACACTCCTCTATAGATGAATAGTAGTGGAGGAGAAGACCGGTCACACTCCTCTATAGATGAATAGTAGTAGAAGGAGAAGACCGGTCACACTCCTCTATAGATGAATAGTAGTGGAGGAGAAGACCGGTCACACTCCTCTATAGATGAATAGTAGTGGAGGAGAAGACCGGTCACACTCCTCTATAGATGAATAGTAGAGGAAGGAGAAGACCGGTCACACTCCTCTATAGATGAATAGTAGGAAGGAGAAGACCGGTCACACTCCTCTATAGATGAATAGTAGTGGAGGAGAAGACCGGTCACACTCCTCTATAGATGAATAGTAGTGGAGGAGAAGACCGGTCACACTCCTCTATAGATGAATAGTAGAGGAAGGAGAAGACCGGTCACACTCCTCTATAGATGAATAGTAGAGGAAGGAGAAGACCGGTCACACTCCTCTATAGATGAATAGTAGAGGAAGGAGAAGACCGGTCACACTCCTCTATAGATGAATAGTAGAGGAAGGAGAAGACCGGTCACACTCCTCTATAGATGAATAGTAGTGGAGGAGAAGACCGGTCACACTCCTCTATAGATGAATAGTAGTGGAAGGAGAAGACCGGTCACACTCCTCTATAGATGAATAGTAGTGGAGGAGAAGACCGGTCACACTCCTCTATAGATGAATAGTAGAGGAAGGAGAAGACCGGTCACACTCCTCTATAGATGAATAGTAGGAAGGAGAAGACCGGTCACACTCCTCTATAGATGAATAGTAGTGGAGGAGAAGACCGGTCACACTCCTCTATAGATGAATAGTAGTGGAAGGAGAAGGCCGGTCACACTCCTCTATAGATGAATAGTAGTAGAAGGAGAAGACCGGTCACACTCCTCTATAGATGAATAGTAGATGAAGGAGAAGACCGGTCACACTCCTCTATAGATGAATAGTAGTGGAGGAGAAGACCGGTCACACTCCTCTATAGATGAATAGTAGTGGAGGAGAAGACCGGTCACACTCCTCTATAGATGAATAGTAGTGGAGGAGAAGACCGGTCACACTCCTCTATAGATGAATAGTAGAGGAAGGAGAAGACCGGTCACACTCCTCTATAGATGAATAGTAGTGGAGGAGAAGACCGGTCACACTCCTCTATAGATGAATAGTAGAGGAAGGAGAAGACCGGTCACACTCCTCTATAGATGAATAGTAGAGGAAGGAGAAGACCGGTCACACTCCTCTATAGATGAATAGTAGTGGAGGAGAAGACCGGTCACACTCCTCTATAGATGAATAGTAGGAAGGAGAAGACCGGTCACACTCCTCTATAGATGAATAGTAGTGGAGGAGAAGACCGGTCACACTCCTCTATAGATGAATAGTAGTGGAGGAGAAGACCGGTCACACTCCTCTATAGATGAATAGTAGTGGAGGAGAAGACCGGTCACACTCCTCTATAGATGAATAGTAGAGGAAGGAGAAGACCGGTCACACTCCTCTATAGATGAATAGTAGTAGAAGGAGAAGACCGGTCACACTCCTCTATAGATGAATAGCAGTGGAAGGAGAAGACCGGTCACACTCCTCTATAGATGAATAGTAGTGGAGGAGAAGACCGGTCACACTCCTCTATAGATGAATAGTAGAGGAAGGAGAAGACCGGTCACACTCCTCTATAGATGAATAGTAGAGGAAGGAGAAGACCGGTCACACTCCTCTATAGATGAATAGTAGTAGAAGGAGAAGACCGGTCACACTCCTCTATAGATGAATAGTAGAGGAAGGAGAAGACCGGTCACACTCCTCTATAGATGAATAGTAGAGAAGGAGAAGACCGGTCACACTCCTCTATAGATGAATAGTAGTAGAAGGAGAAGACCGGTCACACTCCTCTATAGATGAATAGTAGTGGAAGGAGAAGACCGGTCACACTCCTCTATAGATGAATAGTAGTAGAAGGAGAAGACCGGTCACACTCCTCTATAGATGAATAGTAGTGGAAGGAGAAGACCGGTCACACTCCTCTATAGATGAATAGTAGTAGAAGGAGAAGACCGGTCACACTCCTCTATAGATGAATAGTAGTAGAAGGAGAAGACCGGTCACACTCCTCTATAGATGAATAGTAGTGGAGGAGAAGACCGGTCACACTCCTCTATAGATGAATAGTAGTGGAGGAGAAGACCGGTCACACTCCTCTATAGATGAATAGTAGAGGAAGGAGAAGACCGGTCACACTCCTCTATAGATGAATAGTAGTGGAGGAGAAGACCGGTCACACTCCTCTATAGATGAATAGTAGTGGAGGAGAAGACCGGTCACACTCCTCTATAGATGAATAGTAGAGGAAGGAGAAGACCGGTCACACTCCTCTATAGATGAATAGCAGAGGAAGGAGAAGACCGGTCACACTCCTCTATAGATGAATAGTAGAGGAAGGAGAAGACCGGTCACACTCCTCTATAGATGAATAGTAGAGGAAGGAGAAGACCGGTCACACTCCTCTATAGATGAATAGCAGAGGAAGGAGAAGACCGGTCACACTCCTCTATAGATGAATAGTAGAGGAAGGAGAAGACCGGTCACACTCCTCTATAGATGAATAGTAGTGGAGGAGAAGACCGGTCACACTCCTCTATAGATGAATAGTAGTGGAGGAGAAGACCGGTCACACTCCTCTATAGATGAATAGTAGTGGAGGAGAAGACCGGTCACACTCCTCTATAGATGAATAGTAGAGGAAGGAGAAGACCGGTCACACTCCTCTATAGATGAATAGTAGTGGAGGAGAAGACCGGTCACACTCCTCTATAGATGAATAGTAGTGGAGGAGAAGACCGGTCACACTCCTCTATAGATGAATAGTAGTGGAGGAGAAGACCGGTCACACTCCTCTATAGATGAATAGTAGGAAGGAGAAGACCGGTCACACTCCTCTATAGATGAATAGTAGTGGAGGAGAAGACCGGTCACACTCCTCTATAGATGAATAGTAGTGGAGGAGAAGACCGGTCACACTCCTCTATAGATGAATAGTAGTGGAGGAGAAGACCGGTCACACTCCTCTATAGATGAATAGTAGAGGAAGGAGAAGACCGGTCACACTCCTCTATAGATGAATAGTAGAGGAAGGAGAAGACCGGTCACACTCCTCTATAGATGAATAGTAGTGGAGGAGAAGACCGGTCACACTCCTCTATAGATGAATAGTAGTGGAGGAGAAGACCGGTCACACTCCTCTATAGATGAATAGTAGTGGAGGAGAAGACCGGTCACACTCCTCTATAGATGAATAGTAGAGGAAGGAGAAGACCGGTCACACTCCTCTATAGATGAATAGTAGAGGAAGGAGAAGACCGGTCACACTCCTCTATAGATGAATAGTAGTGGAGGAGAAGACCGGTCACACTCCTCTATAGATGAATAGTAGTGGAGGAGAAGACCGGTCACACTCCTCTATAGATGAATAGTAGTGGAGGAGAAGACCGGTCACACTCCTCTATAGATGAATAGTAGAGGAAGGAGAAGACCGGTCACACTCCTCTATAGATGAATAGTAGAGGAAGGAGAAGACCGGTCACACTCCTCTATAGATGAATAGTAGTGGAGGAGAAGACCGGTCACACTCCTCTATAGATGAATAGTAGAGGAAGGAGAAGACCGGTCACACTCCTCTATAGATGAATAGTAGAGGAAGGAGAAGACCGGTCACACTCCTCTATAGATGAATAGTAGTGGAGGAGAAGACCGGTCACACTCCTCTATAGATGAATAGTAGTGGAGGAGAAGACCGGTCACACTCCTCTATAGATGAATAGTAGAGGAAGGAGAAGACCGGTCACACTCCTCTATAGATGAATAGTAGAGGAAGGAGAAGACCGGTCACACTCCTCTATAGATGAATAGTAGTGGAGGAGAAGACCGGTCACACTCCTCTATAGATGAATAGTAGTAGAAGGAGAAGACCGGTCACACTCCTCTATAGATGAATAGTAGTGGAGGAGAAGACCGGTCACACTCCTCTATAGATAAATAGTAGGAAGGAGAAGACCGGTCACACTCCTCTATAGATGAATAGTAGTGGAGGAGAAGACTTCTCCCTCATAGTTCAGAGAAGAGAGTGGTGAGGAAAGGAGTTCGGCACTCTGGACTAAAATATCGAGTTTTCGATGTCATTTCAGTAAAATCTGGGCCGGATTCTCTCTTCTGTCTCTTTCTTGGTTGTTCCCATAAAAGGAGACAATCAAATTTCTCTCTCAGCCAACAGGCCGGGAATTATTAAATGTTCCTCCACAATTTGACTCTCATTTCCCTTCCTGACACGAGAAACGAGTTCCAAATATTCATATTACAGAGACTCCGGAAAACTCCGCCACTAATTCTATCCGAACAAAACATTCTATTACTTGTTAGATATCTCCGGAGATCCAATATATAGAATACCATCCATCAGACCATTCCCTCTCCACCACAACGAGATCTCCTCTCCACCACAACGAGATCTCCTCTAAACCACAACGAGATCTCCTCTCCACCACAACGAGATCTCCTCTCCACCACAACGAGATCTCCTCTCCACCACAACGAGATCTCCTCTCCACCACAACGAGATCTCCTCTCCACCACACCGAGATCTCCTCTCCACCACACCGAGATCTCCTCTCCACCACACCGAGATCTCCTCTCCACCACGCAGAGATCTCCTCTCCACCACGCCGAGATCTCCTCTCCACCACGCCGAGATCTCCTCTCCACCACGCCGAGATCTCCTCTCCACTCTACATTGTATCTCTTCCACCACACTGTAATCTCCTCTCCACTGTACATTGTATCTCCTCCACCACACTGTAATCTCCTCTCCACTCTACATTGCATCTCCTCCATCACACCGAGATCTCCTCTCCTCTACATTGTATCTCCCCCACACTATAATCTCCTCTCTCCTCCACACTATAATCTCCTCTCTCCTCCACACTATAATCTCCTCTCTCCTCCACACTATAATCTCCTCTCCTCCACACTATAATCTCCTCTCCTCCACACTGTGATCTCCTCTCTCCTCCACACTGTGATCTCCTCTCTCCTCCACACTGTGATCTCCTCTCTCCTCCACACTGTGATCTCCTCTCTCCTCCACACTGTGATCTCCTCTCCTCCACACTGTGATCTCCTCTCTCCTCCACACTGTGATCTCCTCTCTCCTCCACACTGTGATCTCCTCTCCTCCACACTGTGATCTCCTCTCCTCCACACTGTGATCTCCTGTCTCCTCCACACTATAATCTCCTCTCTCCTCCACACTGTAATCTCCTCTCTCCTCCACACTGTAATCTCCTCTCTCCTCCACACTGTAATCTCCTCTCTCCTCCACACTGTAATCTCCTCTCTCCTCCACACTATAATCTCCTCTCTCCTCCACACTGTGATCTCCTCTCTCCTCCACACTATAATCTCCTCTCTCCTCCACACTATAATCTCCTCTCTCCTCCACACTGTAATCTCCTCTCTCCTCCACACTGTAATCTCCTCTCTCCTCCACACTGTAATCTCCTCTCTCCTCCACACTGTAATCTCCTCTCTCCTCCACACTGTAATCTCCTCTCTCCTCCACACTGTAATCTCCTCTCTCCTCCACACTGTAATCTCCTCTCTCCTCTACACTATAATCTCCTCTCTCCTCCACACTATAATCTCCTCTCCTCCACACTATAATCTCTCCTCTCCTCCACACTGTGATCTCCTCTCTCCTCCACACTGTGATCTCCTCTCTCCTCCACACTATGTGATCTCCTCTCCTCCACACTATGTGATCTCCTCTCCTCCACACTGTGATCTCCTCTCCTCCACACTGTGATCTCCTCTCCTCCACACTGTGATCTCCTCTCCTCCACACTGTGATCTCCTCTCCTCCACACTGTGATCTCCTCTCCTCCACACTATAATCTCCTCTCTCCTCCACACTGTGATCTCCTCTCCTCCACACTGTAATCTCCTCTCTCCTCCACACTGTGATCTCCTCTCCTCCACACTATAATCTCCTCTCTCCTCCACACTGTGATCTCCTCTCTCCTCCACACTGTGATCTCCTCTCTCCTCCACACTGTGATCTCCTCTCCTCCACACTGTGATCTCCTCTCTCCTCCACACTGTGATCTCCTCTCTCCTCCACACTGTGATCTCCTCTCTCCTCCACACTGTGATCTCCTCTCTCCTCCACACTGTGATCTCCTCTCCTCCACACTATAATCTCCTCTCTCCTCCACACTGTGATCTCCTCTCTCCTCCACACTGTGATCTCCTCTCCTCCACACTGTGATCTCCTCTCTCCTCCACACTGTGATCTCTCCTCTCCTCCACACTGTGATCTCCTCTCTCCTCCACACTATAATCTCCTCTCTCCTCCACACTATAATCTCCTCTCTCCTCCACACTATAATCTCCTCTCTCCTCCACACTGTGATCTCCTCTCTCCTCCACACTGTGATCTCCTCTCTCCTCCACACTGTGATCTCCTCTCTCCTCCACACTGTGATCTCCTCTCTCCTCCACACTGTGATCTCCTCTCTCCTCCACACTATAATCTCCTCTCTCCTCCACACTGTGATCTCCTCTCTCCTCCACACTGTGATCTCCTCTCTCCTCCACACTGTGATCTCCTCTCTCCTCCACACTGTGATCTCCTCTCTCCTCCACACTGTGATCTCCTCTCTCCTCCACACTATAATCTCCTCTCTCCTCCACACTGTGATCTCCTCTCTCCTCCACACTATAATCTCCTCTCTCCTCCACACTGTGATCTCCTCTCTCCTCCACACTGTGATCTCCTCTCTCCTCCACACTATAATCTCCTCTCTCCTCCACACTGTGATCTCCTCTCCTCCACACTGTGATCTCCTCTCCTCCACACTATAATCTCCTCTCTCCTCCACACTGTGATCTCCTCTCCTCCACACTGTGATCTCCTCTCCTCCACACTATAATCTCCTCTCTCCTCCACACTGTGATCTCCTCTCTCCTCCACACTGTGATCTCCTCTCTCCTCCACACTGTGATCTCCTCTCCTCCACACTGTGATCTCCTCTCCTCCACACTGTGATCTCCTCTCCTCCACACTATAATCTCCTCTCTCCTCCACACTGTGATCTCCTCTCTCCTCCACACTGTGATCTCCTCTCTCCTCCACACTGTGATCTCCTCTCTCCTCCACACTGTGATCTCCTCTCTCCTCCACACTGTGATCTCCTCTCTCCTCCACACTATAATCTCCTCTCTCCTCCACACTGTGATCTCCTCTCTCCTCCACACTATAATCTCCTCTCTCCTCCACACTGTGATCTCCTCTCTCCTCCACACTGTGATCTCCTCTCTCCTCCACACTATAATCTCCTCTCTCCTCCACACTGTGATCTCCTCTCCTCCACACTGTGATCTCCTCTCCTCCACACTATAATCTCCTCTCTCCTCCACACTGTGATCTCCTCTCCTCCACACTGTGATCTCCTCTCCTCCACACTATAATCTCCTCTCTCCTCCACACTGTGATCTCCTCTCTCCTCCACACTGTGATCTCCTCTCTCCTCCACACTGTGATCTCCTCTCCTCCACACTGTGATCTCCTCTCCTCCACACTGTGATCTCCTCTCCTCCACACTATAATCTCCTCTCTCCTCCACACTATAATCTCCTCTCTCCTCCACACTGTGATCTCCTCTCCTCCACACTATAATCTCCTCTCTCCTCCACACTGTGATCTCCTCTCTCCTCCACACTGTGATCTCCTCTCTCCTCCACACTGTGATCTCCTCTCCTCCACACTGTGATCTCCTCTCCTCCACACTGTGATCTCCTCTCCTCCACACTATAATCTCCTCTCTCCTCCACACTGTGATCTCCTCTCCTCCACACTGTGATCTCCTCTCCTCCACACTATAATCTCCTCTCTCCTCCACACTGTGATCTCCTCTCCTCCACACTGTGATCTCCTCTCCTCCACACTATAATCTCCTCTCTCCTCCACACTGTGATCTCCTCTCTCCTCCACACTGTGATCTCCTCTCTCCTCCACACTGTGATCTCCTCTCCTCCACACTGTGATCTCCTCTCCTCCACACTGTGATCTCCTCTCTCCTCCACACTGTGATCTCCTCTCTCCTCCACACTGTGATCTCCTCTCCTCCACACTGTGATCTCCTCTCTCCTCCACACTGTGATCTCCTCTCTCCTCCACACTATAATCTCCTCTCTCCTCCACACTGTGATCTCCTCTCTCCTCCACACTGTGATCTCCTCTCCTCCACACTGTGATCTCCTCTCCTCCACACTGTGATCTCCTCTCTCCTCCACACTGTGATCTCCTCTCCTCCACACTATATTCTCCTCTCTCCTCCACACTATAATCTCCTCTCTCCTCCACACTATAATCTCCTCTCTCCTCCACACTGTGATCTCCTCTCTCCTCCACACTGTGATCTCCTCTCCTCCACACTGTGATCTCCTCTCTCCTCCACACTATAATCTCCTCTCTCCTCCACACTATAATCTCCTCTCTCCTCCACACTATAATCTCCTCTCTCCTCCACCTTATAATCTCCTCTCTCCTCCACCTTATAATCTCCTCTCTCCTCCACACTGTGATCTCCTCTCCTCCACACTGTGATCTCCTCTCTCCTCCACACTGTGATCTCCTCTCTCCTCCACACTATAATCTCCTCTCTCCTCCACACTATAATCTCCTCTCTCCTCCACACTATAATCTCCTCTCTCCTCCACACTATAATCTCCTCTCTCCTCCACACTATAATCTCCTCTCTCCTCCACACTGTGATCTCCTCTCTCCTCCACACTGTGATCTCCTCTCTCCTCCACACTGTGATCTCCTCTCCTCCACACTGTGATCTCCTCTCTCCTCCACACTATAATCTCCTCTCTCCTCCACACTATAATCTCCTCTCTCCTCCACACTGTGATCTCCTCTCTCCTCCACACTGTGATCTCCTCTCCTCCACACTGTGATATCCTCTCCTCCACACTGTGATCTCCTCTCTCCTCCACACTGTGATCTCCTCTCTCCTCCACACTGTGATCTCCTCTCTCCTCCACACTGTGATCTCCTCTCTCCTCCACACTGTGATCTCCTCTCTCCTCCACACTGTGATCTCCTCTCTCCTCCACACTGTGATCTCCTCTCTCCTCCACACTGTAATCTCCTCTCTCCTCCACACTATAATCTCCTCTCTCCTCCACACTGTGATCTCCTCTCCTCCACACTGTGATCTCCTCTCTCCTCCACACTGTGATCTCCTCTCTCCTCCACACTGTGATCTCCTCTCTCCTCCACACTGTGATCTCCTCTCTCCTCCACACTATAATCTCCTCTCTCCTCCACACTGTGATCTCCTCTCTCCTCCACACTATAATCTCCTCTCTCCTCCACACTGTGATCTCCTCTCTCCTCCACACTGTGATCTCCTCTCTCCTCCACACTATAATCTCCTCTCTCCTCCACACTGTGATCTCCTCTCCTCCACACTGTGATCTCCTCTCCTCCACACTGTGATCTCCTCTCCTCCACACTATAATCTCCTCTCTCCTCCACACTGTGATCTCCTCTCTCCTCCACACTGTGATCTCCTCTCTCCTCCACACTGTGATCTCCTCTCTCCTCCACACTATAATCTCCTCTCTCCTCCACACTGTGATCTCCTCTCTCCTCCACACTGTGATCTCCTCTCCTCCACACTGTGATCTCCTCTCCTCCACACTGTGATCTCCTCTCCTCCACACTGTGATCTCCTCTCTCCTCCACACTGTGATCTCCTCTCCTCCACACTATAATCTCCTCTCTCCTCCACACTATAATCTCCTCTCTCCTCCACACTATAATCTCCTCTCTCCTCCACACTGTGATCTCCTCTCTCCTCCACACTGTGATCTCCTCTCCTCCACACTGTGATCTCCTCTCTCCTCCACACTGTGATCTCCTCTCTCCTCCACACTGTGATCTCCTCTCCTCCACACTATAATCTCCTCTCTCCTCCACACTATAATCTCCTCTCTCCTCCACACTATAATCTCCTCTCTCCTCCACCTTATAATCTCCTCTCTCCTCCACCTTATAATCTCCTCTCTCCTCCACACTGTGATCTCCTCTCCTCCACACTGTGATCTCCTCTCTCCTCCACACTGTGATCTCCTCTCTCCTCCACACTGTGATCTCCTCTCTCCTCCACACTATAATCTCCTCTCTCCTCCACACTATAATCTCCTCTCTCCTCCACACTATAATCTCCTCTCTCCTCCACACTATAATCTCCTCTCTCCTCCACACTATAATCTCCTCTCTCCTCCACACTATAATCTCCTCTCTCCTCCACACTATAATCTCCTCTCTCCTCCACACTGTGATCTCCTCTCTCCTCCACACTGTGATCTCCTCTCCTCCACACTGTGATCTCCTCTCTCCTCCACACTATAATCTCCTCTCTCCTCCACACTATAATCTCCTCTCTCCTCCACACTGTGATCTCCTCTCCTCCACACTGTGATCTCCTCTCCTCCACACTGTGATCTCCTCTCCTCCACACTGTGATCTCCTCTCTCCTCCACACTATAATCTCCTCTCTCCTCCACACTGTGATCTCCTCTCTCCTCCACACTGTGATCTCCTCTCTCCTCCACACTATAATCTCCTCTCTCCTCCACACTATAATCTCCTCTCTCCTCCACACTGTGATCTCCTCTCTCCTCCACACTGTGATCTCCTCCCTCCTCCACACTATAATCTCCTCTCTCCTCCACACTATAATCTCCTCTCTCCTCCACACTGTGATCTCCTCTCTCCTCCACACTGTGATCTCCTCTCTCCTCCACACTGTGATCTCCTCTCTCCTCCACACTGTGATCTCCTCTCTCCTCCACACTGTGATCTCCTCTCTCCTCCACACTGTGATCTCCTCTCTCCTCCACACTGTGATCTCCTCTCCTCCACACTGTGATCTCCTCTCCTCCACACTGTGATCTCCTCTCCTCCACACTGTGATCTCCTCTCCTCCACACTGTGATCTCCTCTCCTCCACACTATAATCTCCTCTCTCCTCCACACTGTGATCTCCTCTCCTCCACACTGTGATCTCCTCTCCTCCACACTGTGATCTCCTCTCCTCCACACTGTGATCTCCTCTCCTCCACACTGTGATCTCCTCTCTCCTCCACACTGTGATCTCCTCTCTCCTCCACACTGTGATCTCCTCTCTCCTCCACACTATAATCTCCTCTCTCCTCCACACTATAATCTCCTCTCTCCTCCACACTGTGATCTCCTCTCTCCTCCACACTGTGATCTCCTCTCTCCTCCACACTGTGATCTCCTCTCTCCTCCACACTGTGATCTCCTCTCTCCTCCACACTGTGATCTCCTCTCTCCTCCACACTGTGATCTCCTCTCCTCCACACTGTGATCTCCTCTCCTCCACACTGTGATCTCCTCTCCTCCACACTGTGATCTCCTCTCCTCCACACTGTGATCTCCTCTCCTCCACACTATAATCTCCTCTCTCCTCCACACTGTGATCTCCTCTCTCCTCCACACTGTGATCTCCTCTCTCCTCCACACTGTGATCTCCTCTCTCCTCCACACTGTGATCTCCTCTCTCCTCCACACTATAATCTCCTCTCTCCTCCACACTGTGATCTCCTCTCTCCTCCACACTGTGATCTCCTCTCCTCCACACTGTGATCTCCTCTCCTCCACACTGTGATCTCCTCTCCTCCACACTGTGATCTCCTCTCCTCCACACTGTGATCTCCTCTCCTCCACACTGTGATCTCCTCTCCTCCACACTGTGATCTCCTCTCCTCCACACTGTGATCTCCTCTCCTCCACACTGTGATCTCCTCTCCTCCACACTGTGATCTCCTCTCTCCTCCACACTGTGATATCCTCTCTCCTCCACACTATAATCTCCTCTCTCCTCCACACTGTGATCTCCTCTCTCCTCCACACTGTGATCTCCTCTCTCCTCCACACTGTGATCTCCTCTCTCCTCCACACTGTGATCTCCTCTCTCCTCCACACTGTGATCTCCTCTCTCCTCCACACTGTGATCTCCTCTCCTCCACACTGTGATCTCCTCTCCTCCACACTGTGATCTCCTCTCTCCTCTGCTGGAATAAACACATTTTATGGGACTTTGAGAATCATCTTTCCGAAAATTAACCTTGTCAAGGTGTTTGAAATCTGCTGAATGTGGGCAGAGGGTTAAGGACCCCCCCCCTCCCAGGCTTGCTCCGAATACTCCTCTCCTCAATATAAAGTACTTGGCATTGCACCTTTAAGATTGCAGAGAGGGAGTAACCTAACCCAGAGTAGAATGGAATTCCTAGAACTGGCTTTGGGGAAATGTGAGACTTCAGTTCCAAGAATCCGCAGCCTGTCAAGCAGCTCTATCCGTGTTTGTATAGAGCTATAGGTTCCATCAGGAACGCTGTGTGCCCATATAGAGAGGCGGGCCGCACAATTACCGCCCTTCCTCTACAGTACAGAGAATTAGAGAACTGTACAACGCCTTGTAGTGGGGACATTAGATGACCATGGAGGTGAAGCTTCCTCCATAATGGAAAATAAAGTGGATGATCCTTAACTTCTGCAGCATTTCCATGGAGCTTAGGAAGGAAATACGGATATATATTGTAGAAAGAGACGTCATTCCAGAGCAATGCTGGACAAATCGTACAATTCATCCATAGAACTGGGGGGTGCAGAATGTGGGGCAGCTCTGCATGGCAGCCAATCAGCTTCTGACTTCAGATTCTTCAATGAACCTTTGACAATAAGACCTGGAAGCTGATTGGTTAATATACAGAGCTGCTCCAGATTCTGCACTCTCCAGTTTTAGTAAATCCCCCCCCCCCCCCCAATGTGTTCATATGACCATCAACATTACAGGACACCAGGTTCGGTCACATACACACTAATGGGAAGAATTCAGCATGTATAATGAAGAGGTCATGGTGACCACATACACAGCCAGATATGATCATCGTACAACCAAACCGCCAGATCCCATATTCCAGACATTGCGACAGATTTGTACTCAGTATTTGGGTAGTGCTGCAATTCTCACCTAATCTGACAACATGTCTTGTCTTTATTATCATCACTTTACTTCCATGTCTTAACATACATAAAGAAGAAATAAAAAAAAAAAAGAATATAATATAATATAATATACTATAATATACTATATATAATATATATATACACACACTGATATATGTTAGTCTCTTATCGCCATCTGCTGGCCAAGAGGAAGAACTACAAATGATTCATGAAACTCTTCCAACAGGTACTCGTCACACTGCAGAGCATTACCTAATGTTCATCTCATTACCATCATTAATGTGTATATAGTAACCAAAATCCCATTAAGTCTCGTACCAAGAAAACTGCCAATCACCCAGTATAAAGGTGCGCTCCAGTAAAAGTCTCATTTCCGCTATAGGTGAATGTTTCCTCTGTGATATCAAAATTCGAATACGGGAGATTCTCCGGTCAGTGCCTTTGGCTCTGACCAACCCAACCAGGAAGAATTCTCTTTTCAAGAAGATCCTCAATGCACTTCAGACATTGTAACTGTAATAGATTTCTTTACCAACATGAGGGAGACCCCATATAATAGAGACCAAGTAGGAGGGACTTCAGGTATACAATCCTCTCCATACTAGGAGTTTATTAAAACAATCAGAGTAAGGAAAGTATGGGAAACGTAAGCATAAGTCTGGGTGGAGGTGTAAACGGAGCCAGCGTGGGTGCGTAGACGGAAAAGAGTTAGCAACTTGAATATTTATGGGATTCAAGTCAATCCCTTGGGGGTGGGGGGCTGTCAGAAGGTTGTGGGAGAGCCCATAGTCTGGGGTCTGAGGCAGGAACAGCAGAGTTCCAGTCCTGCTGGAGGAGACCCATGGTAAGATTTCTGAAGGAGCTATGTAGAAGACATTGAGGTCCCAGCTGAGGCTTCAGCTAGGGGGGCTATTTGCAAATGTTTAGTCCTGGATTTCGTTTGGGACTGGAGAAGGTCACTGGAGAGTACCAGGAAGAAGTTGGAGAAGTCTCCAGCTGTCCTATGGTGGTATGAGTTTGTGTCTCCCTCACTGGAGAGTACTAGGAGGAAGTTGGAGAAGTCTCCAGCTGTCCTATGGTGGTATGAGTTTGTGTCTCCCTCACTGGAGAGTACTAGGAGGAAGTTGGAGAAGTCTCCAGCTGTCCTATGGTGGTATGAGTTTGTATCTCCCTCACTGCAGAGTACTAGGAGGAAGTTGGAGAAGTCTCCAGCTGTCCTATGGTGGTATGAGTTCGTGTCTCCCTCACTGGAGAGTACTAGGAGGAAATTGGAGAAGTGTCCAGCTGTCTTATGGTGGTATGAGTTCGTGTCTCCCTCACTGGAGAGTACTAGGAGAAAGTTGGAGAAGTGTCCAGATGTCCTATGGTGGTATGAGTTCGTGTCTCCCTCACTGGAGAGTACTAGGAGAAAGTTGGAGAAGTGTCCAGATGTCCTATGGTGGTATGAATTTGTGTTTCCCTCACTGGAGAGTACTAGGAGGAAGTTGGAGAAGTGTCCAGCTGTCCTATGGTGGTATGAGTTTCGTGTCTCCCTCACTGGAGAGTACTAGGGGGAAGTTGGAGAAGTCTCCAGCTGTCCTATGGTGGTATGAGTTAGTGTCTCCTTCACTGGAGAGTACTAGGAGGAAGTTGGAGAAGTGTCCAGATGTCCTATGGTGGTGTGAGTTTGTGTCTCCCTCACTGGAGAGTACTAGGAGGAAGTTGGAGAAGTCTCCAGCTGTCCTATGGTGGTATGAGTTTGTGTCTCCCTCACTGCAGAGTACTAGGAGGAAGTTGGAGAAGTGTCCAGATGTCCTATGGTGGTGTGAGTTTGTGTCTCCCTCACTGGAGAGTACTAGGAGGAAGTTGGAGAAGTCTCCAGCTGTCCTATGGTGGTATGAGTTTGTATCTCCCTCACTGCAGAGTACTAGGAGGAAGTTGGAGAAGTCTCCAGCTGTCCTATGGTGGTATGAGTTTGTGTCTCCCTCACTGGAGAGTACTAGGAGGAAATTGGAGAAGTGTCCAGCTGTCTTATAGTGGTATGAGTTCGTGTCTCCCTCACTGGAGAGTACTAGGAGAAAGTTGGAGAAGTGTCCAGCTGTCTTATAGTGGTATGAGTTTGTGTCTCCCTCACTGGAGAGTACTAGGAGGAAGTTGGAGAAGTGTCCAGATGTCCTATGGTGGTATGAGTTTGTGTCTCCCTCACTGGAGAGTACTAGGAGGAAGTTGGAGAAGTGTCCAGCTGTCCTATGGTGGTATGAGTTCGTGTCTCCCTCACTGGAGAGTACTAGGAGGAAGTTGGAGAAGTGTCCAGCTGTCCTATGGTGGTATGAGTTCGTGTCTCCCTCACTGGAGAGTACTAGGAGGAAGTTGGAGAAGTGTCCAGATGTCCTATGGTGGTGTGAGTTTGTGTCTCCCTCACTGGAGAGTACTAGGAGGAAGTTGGAGAAGTCTCCAGCTGTCCTATGGTGGTATGAGTTTGTATCTCCCTCACTGCAGAGTACTAGGAGGAAGTTGGAGAAGTCTCCAGCTGTCCTATGGTGGTATGAGTTCGTGTCTCCCTCACTGGAGAGTACTAGGAGGAAATTGGAGAAGTGTCCAGCTGTCTTATAGTGGTATGAGTTCGTGTCTCCCTCACTGGAGAGTACTAGGAGAAAGTTGGAGAAGTGTCCAGCTGTCTTATAGTGGTATGAGTTTGTGTCTCCCTCACTGGAGAGTACTAGGAGGAAGTTGGAGAAGTGTCCAGCTGTCCTATGGTGGTATGAGTTTCGTGTCTCCCTCACTGGAGAGTACTAGGGGGAAGTTGGAGAAGTCTCCAGCTGTCCTATGGTGGTATGAGTTTGTGTCTCCCTCACTGCAGAGTACTAGAAGGAAGTTGGAGAAGTGTCCAGCTGTCCTATGGTGGTATGAGTTTGTGTCTCCCTCACTGGAGAGTACTAGGAGGAAGTTGGAGAAGTGTCCAGATGTCCTATGGTGGTGTGAGTTTGTGTCTCCCTCACTGGAGAAGGCCTGGTGGACATTTTTGTGAAGCTCAGCAAGCTACAGAAGAGTCTTCAATGCGTTCAACTCTTAAGTTCTGGGGTATCCCATGCTCCCTCACCCCATCTAAGTTCTAAGTTCCAATAAAACCCCCAAAAGACACCTCTAGACTGTTTCTTTGAACCAGTGAAAGGGTAGAAGAAATGCTATGTGCCTGGCTGTGTGTGTCCTAACTGGAGGAATAAGGCCAAATCCACCCACGGCTCTTTAGGGGGCACGCTACACTTAATTGGACAAGCTGAAGTTAGAAGATGATTGGTTTCTATGCAGAGCTGCACCACATTTCAAGTGCTGCAGTTTTAATAAATCTCCCCCCATTGTGTTGAAGTATTTGTGTTTTTTACGGAGTGCTACTGTGTAACTTAAGGGCAATGGGCTTCGTTATTTAAATCTGGAAATGTGTTGAAGGTTGTTAGTGGTTTACCCCGATGGTTCCGTTTTGGGATCATTACATTGAACATGTTTATGTAGGATATAGAGTTTGGCATTAAAAGTCCAATTTCTGAGTTTACACAATTTCGATCTTCTATAGAAGATTAAACTGAGAACTCAGGAGGCCTCTCTCCTGAGTTACAGAGAAGAAATCCATGAAAACAAAAAAAGCCATTTCCAATAATATATCTGAGGAACACTTTATTCTATCCAGAGCTGCGAAGAATAAAATAAGAACTTCAAAAAGGAAAGATTTCAAACATTCAATGTGAAAGGCAGGAGATTTACCAACAAAATCTATCAATGTTTTATTAATAAGAAGACAATGTCTGAGAATGTGGGTCCCATAAAAATGTGCCCATCACACTATTACAGTCCAACTATAAGTTGCTGTTTGGCGCCATTAGTAAAATGTCATTATATATCCCATAGTTTGTAGGTGTTATAACTTTCACACAAACCAATCAATATACACTTATTGGGATTTTTTTTTATCAGACATGTAATAGAAAACCTTCTGGCCATAATTTTGGCCAGTAGACAATAAGAAAATTGGGCGAACGATCATCTTCATTTATTTCTCACAGCAAGTCAAACCCGAGGATGGTACTAATTGTAGGAAAATTCTTGAATGACATTGGGTATATTTTTTGTTGTTTATGGCTTCTGATGGCGCACAGTCTATATATTTGACTTTTCTCATACACTGGGGGGGGGGGGGACTTCCCAGCCATTTGAGTTGGGAGTTAGGAAGGGGGGACCAGGCAGGGCTGTACCCCCCTGTTGTTTGCCCTCTCTATAGAACCTCGGGTGGCCAAAATTAGAGCTGGAGACCCTGTGGAGGACTTTAGGTATGGAGCACTCCATGAAAAGATACTTTCCTGGCAGACTTCCATGGCAGCATACGTTTGGGTAGCCCCACCCTCGCTTCTACCCCATAGGACCCCACTCCCATACATTATCAGGCCAAGTTCCTTTTTTTGTCCTCCTCACTCATAGGACCATTAGGTATGAAGTTTCCTACCTTTTGGAAGACGTGGTGCCCGGGGTCTCACGCGGGACAGCCGTGCGGATATTGGGGGTGTCCTTTGGTGTCCAGAAGTTCCCAGGGTGGCTCCAGTGGTCCCCGAGTACCCGGCTAACAGCAGGGTGGTGATTGACACTGTAATGATGGAAGCTCTGCCAATGGCGGGCAGTTGCGCCAGGCTGGATGCCCTGCTAACAGCAGGTGACCTCTGAAGTGTGCCCAGGATGGCGGTGTGCTCTGCTGTTCTTGTGATCCGAGTCGCCCTGTGAAGGCTTCAATTTCCCTATGGAAGAGGTCCGGGATACGGGAGAATGTTTGGCTTGAGGTCAGTAGAAGGGACCAGACGCCATGCAGGCTGATAGGGAGAAACTCCACTTCTACTAAAAAACAAAAATAAATGATAACCAAAATGAAAGCCTATGGAGATGTCTTCTATGCTGTGATGTGCATTGCAGCATTTTTATCAAAGTTTGGTGCAGTTGCTTTCTGTCCTGAACAGATATCTGTTTTAGGGTTTTCTTTCTGTGCTAATGAACTCAGCTGTGTAGTGGTGCTCTGATATGAGAACCTGCTGGGGTAGTGTTCCTTTAGCAGTGGTTAACCCCCTAGGGGTTTTTTCTTACCTATCAAAATAATCAACTGTTACTTTGTCTCTCTGGACAGCTTAACCCCTTCAATACAGGGTACTTTACCCCCCTTCCTGCCCAGGCCAAATTTTCAGCTTTCAGCGCTGTCACACTTTGAATGACAACTACGTGGTCATGAAACACTGTACCCATATGACATTTTTATCCCCACAAATAGAGCTTTCTTTTGCTGGTATTTGATTGCCACTGGGGTTTTTTTAAATTTTTTTGCGCTACAAATAAAAAAAGACTGAAAATTTTGCAAAAAAAAAAAAAAAAGTTTTTCTTGGTTTCTGTTATAAAACTTTGTGTAGGGCCCTGGGGTTTAGTCAGGGAGCTCCTCACCAAGTTCCTTGTCAGGAGTAACTACTGCAGTTATTTGTTAGAGATCTATTGATTTCTCCCTAAGTTTGGCCTTGATGTACTTTTCTCTTCTACCACTAGGTGGCCGGGAACTTGGTGTTACTCTGATATGAGAAGGGCAACCCAAGGTCAGGTTATGGGTATCTCAGCCAATGGGCAGGTGTTTTCTTGAATCCCTTGGCCTGCTGGGAGAACCTATATATTCGGGTGAGGTCAGGTGATCTAACTTCTGTGCCACCCGGACCGCTGTCTGGGTGGACGTGTGTCGTCTGCCCCGGGCTGCTAGGCAGCAGATTGGGCCTATCCCGGGGGCATATGGCTGCAAGGCTGTGTGAGGGCCTATCCAGAAGTAAGAGGCCATTGCAGGGTTGGGATTGCAGCTTGCAGTCCAACCAAAAGTGATGGTTCTGTCGTGGTCGGAGGTAAAAGGGAAGCTGTTGCCACTAAGGGACCAACCACCTTTACCAGGGACTACAGTGAGTAACTGAAGCAAGTACCGGAGCAGCATTCTCATTGAATGGGCATGGTGGAGAATCGGGAAACTTCAGGAGGTCAGGGACCCAACCAGCGGAGGTGATGCTTGCAGAGCAGCCTTGTGTGTCAAGTCAGGGACTGAGCCATTAGCAGGGGTGAAGCTTGAGAAGTATCTGGAGTGCCAAGCTTGGGTGACGCTTGAGGGAGATACCACCGCAAAAGCCTTGAAGAGCTCATGGGATTCAGAGTCAGTGAATCAGAGGGTCCAGTGAGAGACTAGGAGCTCAAGGGGCTGAAGAACTACAAGTAGATGTTGTAGTGAAGCTGAGAGAACTGTTGTATTTTATGTTAGGAACTGTTAAGTACTGTTGCCATAGGAGACAGCAATCCTGCATGTGTAGAAGTGGTGCCTTGCTGGGGCCTTTCCCTATACGGCTGTCCTCCTACTGAAGTCTCGGAGTCTGCCAATTGAAATTGCAACTACTTAAGGGTGTCCTGGCCCTAACCCTCTTTCCCTTTAAAATATAAAAAGGACTGTTAAAAGAAATAAAACCTCTTTTGCATCCAAGAAGTGTCTGGCGCCCCAATGACTTTCACCATCTTTGCATCCACTATGCCTCACAACCCATTTTGGCCTTGAAGGTCTTCTTTAGGCTGGAGGAGGTTAAAGACTTTGCTACGTTTGTAAATAAGTAAATTTTCTCCTTCACTGACGGGCACTGATGAGGCTGCACTGACGGGCACTGATGGGGTGGCACTGATGATGAGGCACTTATATGCAGCACCGATAGATGACAATGTCTAAATATATTTCTAGCAACAAATACTGATTTAAACTTGAAAACAAAAAGTTCCAGAAAAGGTCTGGTCAGCGTGTTATTATATGCTGACATCATGTTATCAGGCCCTTCACGGTGATGGAAATAATCTCTGAGTTTAGCAGGTATTCCCATCTGACTATAAATTGGATGAAGTCAGCTCTACTACAACTGGACCAAGCCCTAGATCCTCAGCTATCTTCCTTTTGTCCAGTACCAGTGGGAACGTAGTTTTGATACCTAGGGATTATAATCTATTCCGAGATTCCCAACTACTGTAATTTAAATATTCTCCCACTACTGTCACGGTTCAGGGACAAGGTCAAGATATGGACCAAGTTATGGCTTTGGGTGGCGGGTAGAGCAAACTTCGTAAAAATGATTTTAATGCCTTGGTTACTTCATTTCCCTCACAACGCTCCAGTGGTTATTCCTTTAAAAAATATAGACAGGTTCATTCCATTTTTCACTCAGCGATTTGGAAATCGGGTCCTGCCAGGCTTAGGCTGGTTACAATGGTCCAAAAACAATGGGGGGCTGGCCTTTCCCGAATCCCTGGCTGTATTAGTTAGCGGCCAAGCTGCAACAGATGGTGAATGATACGAGCTCCATGGAGGGGGTGACTAGTGATTCCACACTGGCGGTGGCACTGCAGGGGCCCAGACTCTCCCGGAGGGTTTGGAAGGCCACCTCTTTCTGAAATCAAATAAATCATACCCCAATTATAGGTTAATGAAGAAGATCTGGACCAACGCAAAACAGCTACAAGTGTCAGGTTTTACCGCATATAGCCCAATATGGAACAACCATGCCTATCCGGAACTGGTGCGCTGGGTGTAACCCATCTTCGAAAGTGGTAGGCTGCTCACTTTTGACCATCTGCAATCCCGGTATGGTCTGTCATCTACCATGCATTTCCCTTATATCTAAACCCAGCATGCTAATAAGGCTCCGCCCTCTTTGGTCTCTCCTATATTATCTCCGACCCCTATATTTAACATGATACAGCACTCCACCTCCACCAAAGGTTTTATCTCTAGGTGCAATGCGATGCTGTTGGGGGACTATTTGGATAGATTTCCTAATACAGCCATGGAGAAATGGGAGAAGGATGTAGGTGCCATCACTGGAGATCACTGGACTGAGGCCTTGGAGCTTGTCCCAACTCCGGTCAATCACATAGCTGGAGCTCACAGACACGGGGAACATGTCAGAACCACTTTAAATGAAAATCGTTGGTTCTGTTCTCATCCGAGAACTTTTTTTAGTTTGTCCTTTTGGAAAGTCTGAATCTGATGTGGAGAATTGTGTACCCAATGTACGAGATTGTTCCTTCTGACTTAGTGACATAGTACTGTACGAGATTGTTCCTTCTGACTTAGTGACATAGTACTGTACGAGATTGTTCCTTCTGACTTAGTGACATAGTAATGTACGAGATTGTTCCTTCTGACTTAGTGACATAGTACTGTACGAGATTGTTCCTTCTGACTTAGTGACATAGTACTGTACGAGATTGTTCCTTCTGACTTAGTGACATAGTAATGTACGAGATTGTTCCTTCTGACTTAGTGACATAGTACTGTACGAGATTGTTCTTTCTGACTTAGTGACATAGTAATGTACGAGATTGTTCCTTCTGACTTAGTGACATAGTAATGTACGAGATTGTTCTTTCTGACTTAGTGACATAGTAATGTACGAGATTGTTCCTTCTGACTTAGTGACATAGTACTGTACGAGATTGTTCCTTCTGACTTAGTGACATAGTACTGTACGAGATTGTTCCTTCTGACTTAGTGACATAGTAATGTACGAGATTGTTCCTTCTGACTTAGTGACATAGTAATGTACGAGATTGTTCCTTCTGACTTAGTGACATAGTACTGTACGAGATTGTTCTTTCTGACTTTCTCATAGTGTGTACCCAGCTTATAGAACATATAGTTGCCTCCACTTCCGAGAGATTTATGCAGAACAAACTATTCTCTACTCCAGCCTTTTTCAACTGGGGTTCCGAATTTTTCAATTTCCGAAATTTCAAATTTCCAAAATTTCACAAATTCGAAAATTTGAAATCTCGGAAATTGGAAATAAAGTGAACTTGGTGTTGAGTAATTCACTTTACGGTCATCACAGAGGACCCGGAGGCTCTCTTTACATCTAGAGGAAAAAAGATTTCATCTCCAAATATGGAAAGGTTTCTTCTCAGTAAGAGCTGTGATAATGTGGAATAGACTCCCTCCAGAGGTGGATCTGGACAGCTCAGTAGATTGCTTTAAGAAAGGTCTGGATTTTTTCCTAAATGTACATAATATAACTGGGGACTGACATTTATAGGTAAAGTTGATCCAGGGAAAATCCGATTGCCTCTCGGGGGATCAGGAAGGAATCCCCCCCCCCCCCCCCCCGCTATAGCAAATTGGAGAATGCTTTGTTGGGGTTTTTCGCCTTCCTCTGGATCAACTGTGAGTGAAGGATTGTGTATATGGGATTGTACGATATTATTTTTTTTTTTTATTGGTTGAACTAGATGGACTTGTGTCTTTTTTCAACCTAACTATGTATCTAAAGGTGGTGCTGTGACTTCAGGTGTGCAATCCATGGATTCCTGTATGGAGGGAATACACCGTCCCACTGTGTGCAATACAAACAGAAAGTGCTACACCCAACCCTGACTATAATAGAACGTGCTGAGAGTTCAAACATAAACAATCGTTTACTTCCTTCTCCAGCCGTCCTTCACTGAGCTGCCCTCTCCCCTCTGCCTACCTGCAGTAGTGTCAGCTCTGTCCTCTCATCATTGGCTGCACATCTCTCCTGTGACCTGTGAGCTTGCAATCAGTCGAAGTCCCCAAAAAGGAGATCGGGTCAGTTCTATGTCTGTTTGTCTCTGTGCAAGTCGAATGTACTCCAACCAGGGCTGTTTGGCAGGGCAAAAGGGGCAGCTGCCCTGGGCAGTGTCATTGTTGTGGGGCCCGAAGCAGCTGCCTCATACTTTCCAGCTATCCCAGTTTAAATTTCCTCGTCCCTTGAGGTTTTAGTTCCGTGCTGTGTCCTGATATCTCAGTGTGAAGTTCTGTTACTAATGTTGCCCAGCTCTGCCCTATTGTTGTGTACAGATGACTGACCTGCAGACCCTGTGTTTACATGTAAACATTCATATGTAAATATCGGCAGACCGGCAGCATTCATATGTAAATAGTGGCAGTATTCATATGTATATCATGCCCCCCTGAGGTCATATCCACCATCACCTATACTGAATGCTGCCCACAGGGGAGATAAAGGGGCATGCCTGAAAGTCCTGCCTACAACTGTGGTAATTAAGCCTAACATCCGCCTGTTCTGCAAAGGTAAGTAAATTAGTGTGTGTGTGTGTGTGTGTGGGGGGAGGGTAGGGTGGAAGGAATTACAGTTTGGGGTGCACAGGTGAGGAAGGAGGGGGTGTATAGAGGTAAGGAAGGTGGGTGCAAAGATGAGCAGAGGAGGCAGGTAGAGTTAAAGAGGAGGGGGATTGGAGTGGAGAGGATGGGGAAGGTTTGGGGGTGCAGAGGTTAGCAGGGATTTTAGGATGTAAAGGTGTACTGACAGGGTGGATAAAGATGGAGGTCACATGTAGGGCAGCCCATTCACTTCAATGGGCTGCTCTATGCGCTATAAATGCGGAAGAAAGTCCCTAACCCTTTTTCAAAATCACACGGTGCCAAGGCACATGTCAGCAGATGGGTGAGGGTGTCATTAACAATTGATGGCACTGCTGTGTATCTGCTAAAGGGAAGCACGTTTCTGTGGTGTCAGGAAAGCGATTTTGCACACGTTCCTGACACACACAAATGTGAACGCAGGTTATATGTCTCAGTTACATTGGTGGTCAGTGGAAACCCCTATTACATTGGTGGTCAGTGTAAACCCCAATTACATTAGTGGTCAGTGTAAACCCCTATTACATTAGTGGTCAGTGTAAACCCCTATTTAATTAGTGGTCAGTGTAAACCCCCATTACATTAATGGTCAGTGTAAACCCCTATTACATTAGTGGTCAGTGTAAACCCCTATTAAATTAGTAGTCAGTGTAAACCCCAATTACATTAGTGGTCAGTGTAAACCCCCATTACATTAGTGGTCAGTGTAAACCCTATTACATTAGTGGTCAGTGTAAACCCCTATTACATTGGTGGTCAGTGTAAACCCCTATTACATTAGTGGTCAGTGTAAACCCCTATTACATTAGTGGTCAGTGTAAACCCCAATTACATTAGTGGTCAGTGTAAACCCCTATTACATTAGTGGTCAGTGTAAACCCCTATTACATTAGTGGTCAGTGTAAACCCCTATTTAATTAGTGGTCAGTGTAAACCCCCATTACATTAATGGTCAGTGTAAACCCCTATTACATTAGTGGTCAGTGTAAACCCCTATTAAATTAGTAGTCAGTGTAAACCCCAATTACATTAGTGGTCAGTGTAAACCCCCATTACATTAGTGGTCAGTGTAAACCCTATTACATTAGTGGTCAGTGTAAACCCCTATTACATTGGTGGTCAGTGTAAACCCCTATTACATTAGTGGTCAGTGTAAACCCCTATTACATTAGTGGTCAGTGTAAACCCCAATTACATTAGTGGTCAGTGTAAACCCCAATTACATTAGTGGTCAGTGTAAACCCCAATTACATTAGTGGTCAGTGTAAACCCCAATTACATTAGTGGTCAGTGTAAACCCCTATTACATTAGTGGTCAGTGTAAACCCCTATTACATTAGTGGTCAGTGTAAACCCCTATTTAATTAGTGGTCAGTGTAAACCCCTATTACATTAATGGTCAGTGTAAACCCCTATTAAATTAGTAGTCAGTGTAAACCCCAATTACATTAGTGGTCAGTGTAAACCCCCATTACATTAGTGGTCAGTGTAAACCCTATTACATTAGTGGTCAGTGTAAACCCCTATTACATTGGTGGTCAGTGTAAACCCCTATTACATTAGTGGTCAGTGTAAACCCCTATTACATTAGTGGTCAGTGTAAACCCCTATTACATTAGTGGTCAGTGTAAACCCCAATTACATTAGTGGTCAGTGTAAACCCCAATTACATTAGTGGTCAGTGTAAACCCCAATTACATTAGTGGTCAGTGTAAACCCCTATTACATTAGTGGTCAGTGTAAACCCCTATTACATTAGTGGTCAGTGTAAACCCCTATTACATTAGTGGTTAGTGTAAACCCCTATTTAATTAGTGGTCAGTGTAAACCCCCATTACATTAATGGTCAGTGTAAACCCCTATTACATTAGTGGTCAGTGTAAACCCCTATTAAATTAGTAGTCAGTGTAAACCCCAATTACATTAGTGGTCAGTGTAAACCCCCATTACATTAGTGGTCAGTGTAAACCCCTATTACATTAGTGGTCAGTGTAAACCCCTATTACATTGGTGGTCAGTGTAAACCCCTATTACATTAGTGGTCAGTGTAAACCCCTATTACATTAGTGGTCAGTGTAAACCCCCATTACATTAGTGGTCAGTGTAAACCCCCATTACATTGGTGGTCAGTGTAAACCCCATTACATTAGTGGTCAGTGTAAACCCCCATTACATTAGTGGTCAGTGTAAACCCCTATTACATTAGTGGTCAGTGTAAACCCATATTACATTAGTGGACAGTGGAAACCCCTATTACATTGGTGGTCAGTGGAAACCCCTATTACATTGGTGGTCAGTGGAAACCCCTATTACATTGGTGGTCAGTGTAAACCCCTATTACATTAGTGGACAGTGTAAACCCCTATTACATTGGTGGCCATTGTTGAAACTCCTCTTTATATTGGTAGTCGTTAAAAAAAAAAAAAATCAGCATTGCCATTGATCACACCCTCCCCTCCTCCCAGCACTGCCACTGATCCCAGAAGTCCTAGGAGTTTTCTGTCTAAAAATGGGTCTCCTCACCTCCCCAGTCCATGGTGTGCAGGCTGTGAGGAGATGATGTGCTGTAACCTCTAGAAACCAAATCAGTGAGCAGTATTGATGTACAGTAATCCCCAGCAACAATCAACAAGCAGAAATCATGTGCTGTAACCTCTAGCAACCAATCAGTGAGCAGTAATCTGTGCTGTAACCTCTAGCAACCAGTCAGTGAGCGGTAATGATACACTGTAACCTCTGGCAATGAATCGCACTTGCTACCTGATCTGATTCTTAGTCTAGCTGCTATTTATTGTATATCTCAGAGCAGGTAGAGAGCAAATCTGCATGGGGGGGGCAAGAACATTTTTGCCCAGGGTCCAACCAATATTAAAGATGGCCCTGAGTCCAACCCTCCGCTATGTATTATGAGAGCCTCACTATCCTCTAACCATCACTCACATTCCTCCAACATCTATGGTAGGATATGTGGGGGAGTCATGTCAGCACTTACAGTGCCTTGAAAAAGTATTCATACCCCTTGAAATTTCCCACATGTTACAACCAAAAACGTAAATGTATTTTATTGGGGTTTTATGTGATAGACCAACACAAAGTGTCACATAATTGTGAAGTGGAAGGAAAATGATAAATGATACAAATAAATATGTGAAAAGTGTGGGGGGGGGCATTACTATTCAGCCCCCTTTACTCTGATACCCCTAACTAAAATCTAGCGGAACCAATTGCCTTCAGAAGTCACCTAATTAGTAAATAGAGTCCACCTGTGTGTCATTTAATCCCAGTATAAATACAGCTGTTCTGTGAAGCCCTCAGAGGTTTATTAGAGAACCTTAGTGAACAAACAGCATCATGAAGGCCAAGGAACACACCAGACAGGTCAGGGATAAAGTTGTGGAGAAGTATAAAGCAGGGTTAGGTTATAAAAAAAAATCTGCCAAGCTTTGAACATCTCACAGAGCTCTGTTCAATCCATCATCGGAAAATGGAAAGAGTATGGCACAACTGCAAACCTACCAAGACATGGCCGTCCACCTAAACTGACCGGCCGGGCAAGGAGAGCATTCATCAGAGAAGAGCCAAGAGGTCCATGGTAACTCTGGAGGAGCTGCAGAGATCCACAGCTCAGGTGGGAGAATCTGTCCACAGGACAACTATTAGTCGTGTTCTCCACAAATCTGCCCTTTATGGAAGAGTGACAAGAAGAAAGACATTGGTGAAAGAAAGTCATAAGAAGTCCTGTTTGTAGTTTGTGAGAAGCCATGTGGAGGACACAGCAAACATGTGGAAGAAGGTGATCTGGTCAGATGAGACCAAAATGTACCTTTTTGGCCTAAAAGCAAAACGCTATGTGTGAGGGAAAACTAACACTGCACATCACCCTGAACACACCATCCCCACCGTGAAACATGGTGGTGGCAGCATCATGTGGTGGGGATGGTTTTCTTCAGCAGGGACAGGGAAGCTGGTCAGAGTTGATGGGAAGATGGATGGAGACAAATACAGGACAATCTAATGCCGCGTACACACGGGCGGAATTTTCGACCGGACTTCCAAAGGACTTTTGAACAAACGGACTTGCCTACACACGATCACACCAAAGTCCGACGCATTCTTACGTGATGACGTACACCGGACTAAAATAAGGAAGTTGACAGCCAGTAGTCAATAGCTGCCCTAGTGTCGGTTTTCGTCCGTCGGACTAGCATACAGACGAGCGGATTTTTCGACCGGACTCGAGTCTGTCGAAAGATGAAGCATGTTTCAAATCTACAGTTCGTCAGATTTTCGACTGGAAAAGTCAGCTGAAGGTCCGATGAATCCCACACACGATCGGATTGTCCGTCGGACCAGTCCGATAGAAAAGCTTGCTTGTGTGTACGCTGCATTAGAAGAAAACCTGTTAGAGTCTGCAAAAGACATGAGACTGGGGCGGAGGTTCACCTTCCAGCAGGACAACGACTCGAAACATCCAGCCAGAGCTACAATGGAATGGTTTACATCAAAGCATATTCATGTGTTAGAATGGCCCAGTCACAGTCCAGACCTAAATCACATTGAGAATCTGTGGCCAGACTTGAAAATTGCTGTTCACAGACGCTCTCCATCCAATCTGACAGAGCTTGAGATATTTTACAAAGAAGAATGGGCAGAAATGTCCTCTCTAGATGTGCAAAGCTGGTAGAGACATCCCCAAAAAGACTTGTAGAGAAAGGGGGTTCTACAAAGTATTGACTCCGGGGGGCGCCATACAAATGCCCCCCCCCCCACACTTTTCACATATTTATTTGTATCATTTATCATTTTCCTTCCACTTCACAATTATGTGACACTTTGTGTTGGTCTATCACATAAAATCCCAATAAAATACATTTACGGTTTTGGTTGTAACATGACAAAATGTGGGAAATTTCAAGGGGTATGAATACTTTTTCATGGCACTGTATCAGACACTTTACTAAAAACGTTCTGATACAGAGCGGTATGAAAGTATCAGAACGGGTTGCTATTGGGAGATGAGAGAAGCACAGAGGAGTGAAATTGTATTTCTTTTAACTTTTTTGCCTGGCAGAGCTATTTTTGCGCTTTTTTTTAGCCCTGAAGATGATGTAAAACCCCCAAACATGTCAAAAATCAGACACCCTAGGCCAATGATGGTGAACCTTGGCACCCCAGATGTTTTAGAACTACATTTCCCATGATCCTCAAGCACTCTGCAGTGTAGTGGAGCATCATGGGAAATGTAGTTCCAAAACATCTGGGATGCCGAGGTTCGCCATCACTGCCCTAGAGAATAAAATAACGGTAGGTCACTCAAAATGTGAGTTTTAGGGCAAACGCAATAAATTACCCAAACAATTGGTAGAATATAAAAGACGAGGTTGCACCGAGTAAATAGATACCCAACATGCCAAACCTTAAATTTTTGTGCACCCTGTGAAATGGAGTCAAACTTCAGCACCCTATACCTTTTCTATGGGCGATGCTTCAAAAGCCCCCTATAGGTATCAGTTTAGTGTTATGGAGGAGTTCTGGTGATAGAATTATCGCTCTCACACAGGCGTGCGATATGCAACATGTGTATCGCAATTGATGTTTTCATGCGTAGGCACCCAACACATTTGTTTACATTGTCAATTTTTGGGGGGAGGCATTTTATGTGTTTGGGTGTAACTTTTTTTTTTTTTCCCCCATCACATAGAAGGCAAAAAGTCCCCTATGTGATGTTTTTAGGTGACCGGTTCTCTTTAATGAGACATGCAGGGTCTACAAGACTCCCAATGTCTCCCCTGAATGTTCTGCAATGCAGATCGCACTGCAATACGTCCCTTTCCGGCTCAGCTAGCCGGGGATACGGAGAGGCTGAACCGGAAGTGATGTCATAGATGATACTTTCTAAGTCACAGCAGGAAGGGGAGGAGACCGAAAGAGTGTGTCCGCTCTCCTCCCTCCCCTCCACCCGCCATGCCGGTCCCGGGCCTGCAGATGGGCAAGTGGAGCCCGGAAAGCATGGCGGGGCATCCGAATGCTTTCACCTGACGGGCTAATCCAGGTGGCTGCAGCCAACCCCCCCCCCGCTGTACGACGTACGGACCTGGCAGAAAAAGGGTTAAATGAATATTTTTTCAGGTCGGATCCCCGGTGGTTGGAGCACTGGGACACTACGGGGGGGGGGTTTACTAAAACTGGAGAGTGCAGAATCTGGTGCAGCCTGACATGGGAGCCAATCAGCCAACTTCAGCTTCTTCAATGAGGTTTTGACAATAAGACCTGGAAGCTGATTGGTTTCTATGCAGAGCTGCTCCAGATTCTACACTCTCCAGTTTTAGTAAATCTCCCCCCAATGTCTACAACCCTCTTTGTCAGGGACAGTAGAATAAGGACTTGCTGGTCAATGAAGATGAAATACGAGGAGAATAATGCAGCCAGCTGCCCCACATAGAATTCATTTATACGCCTGAATCTGTTCAAAGTCCATAGAAGGAGGAACCCTCCTGAAGGACACATTGTGACGTGAGGTCTTCTCCTGCCTAGGATGATGTCCATTCTGCACACCGACTGGTTCTTCCTCACCCAGCAGCTGGTGATGGTGGCATTGGTGTTTGTGGTTCTCATCGCTCTACTCCAGGCTCTATACCACATAAGAGCTCACAGGGAGCTGCACAGAGAACACGAGCAACTGCTGCATGACGTGGCCTACCTGAGCCTAGAGAAGGAAGAACTGGAGGAGGAGAGTCTCCATCTAATAGAGGAGAACTGTAAGCTGACACAGAGGATTGACAATATCAGGTAAGTGCACCAGTCACCCTGTACTAGGTGGTGTGCACAGCTCAGTGTACAGGAAGGTAACAAACGTCAATGTAGAAGAGACTTTGTATATCCGTCTGTATTCATATCACACTGGGGGTCCTTACATACTACACATAACTTTACTGTTCTTCAGAGTTTAGGGGGGCCGATTGTGGCCAGTCAGTGTAGAAGAAATAATGCCTCCGGCTTAGTGGACAGTGGGAGGAATAGTGTCCCATCATTGGTATCAGTGGGAGAAATAGTGTCCCATCATTGGTATCAGTGGGAGGAATAGTGCCCCCTCATTGGTGTCAGTGGGAGGAATAGTGCCCCATCACTGGGGTTAGCAAGGCGAATAGTGCCCCATCATTGTTGTCAGTAGAAGGAATGATGCTCCATGGTTGGTGTCAGTGAGAGGAATAGTGTCCCATCCTTGGTATCAATGGGAGGAATAGTGCCCCATCATTGGTATCAGTGGGAGGAATAGTGCCCCATCATTGGTATTAGTGGGATGAATAGTGTCCCATCATTGGTATCAGTGGGAGGAATAGTGTCCCATCATTGGTGTCAGTGGGAGGAATAGTGCCCCATCATTGGTATCAGTGGGAGGAATAGTGTCCCATCATTGGTATCAGTGGGAGGAATAGTGTCCCATCATTGGTATCAGTGGGAGGAATAGTGTCCCATCATTGGTATCAGTGGGAGGAATAGTGTCCTATCATTGGTATCAGTGGGAGGAATAGTGTCCCATCATTGGTATCAGTGGGAGGAATAGTGTCCCATCATTGGTGTCAGTGGGAGGAATAGTGTCCTATCATTGGTATCAGTGGGAGGAATAGTGTCCCATCATTGGTGTCAGTGGGAGGAATAGTGCCCCATCATTGGTATCAGTGGGAGGAATAGTGCCCCATCATTGGTATCAGTGGGATGAATAGTGTCCCATCACTGGCTACAGTCAGGTTGGCCAGGGATGGGAATGTTGTCCGTCACCTGCCCTCCTCAGCTTTTATAGGGAGGGATAGGATGACTATTTTCTACCCTGGTCAGCCGAAGCTGTGTCACCGCTGTGGAGAAAAGGGACATTTGAGCTCCTCCTGTTCAGCCTTGATATGTTCAGTGTGTTGGGGTCAGGGTCATATGGCCAAGGACTGCACCGAGATGATCAGGTGCAACCTGTGCCTGCGCCTTGGCCACCCCTATAGCAGATGTCCTGAAGCCTGGCACAATATGGCGAAGGAGGTAATTGATGACATGTCAAGGCTGGACAGGATGGAGGGTGAGGCCCCTGGTGTACCATCCTCCTCTGCGGTGACCGACTCCCCTGGTCCTGTTCAGGATCCCTCTCCAGTTCCTGTGGCCACCCCTCCTGTGTCTGTAAGTATTCCTTCTGTATCTGTCTCTGTGTCCCCCCAGCCTACTGTACCCTCTCCTCTTGTGTCGGAACCTTCCAAGTCTGTGCCCCCCGAGTCAGTTCCCCCCCAGGAGTCTACCCCTCCTAAGTCTGACTCAATGGGAGCACCCCCCCCACCAGGAGTGGTAACATGTACTAAAAAGGTTGCTTCTTCCTCTGTAAAGAAGTCTTCTGTAAAGACATCAAAGACAAAAACAAGAGATGAGGGCATCTCTGAAGCGGACCTGCAGTACCTGGAGGAGAGAAGGAAGGTTGGGAAGCGGAAGAAGCAGGTGGTGAGGACGGAACAGGCTCCAGTGCCTGTCTCCAACCCTCATAGGTCCTCTAAGTAGGATATTTCCTCATCTGGAGCTTCTTCGGAGCGAAGTTCCGATTCTGAGATGGAATTTGAGGCGGCCTCAAGAAAGAGAGAGGCTTCTGGTGATGAGAAGCAGAGGGGAGCTAAGAAGCAATCCACCCAATAACCCAAATGGCGGTTCCCCCTCCGTTAAAAGTGGTGACAATAAATGTCGCCAGCATTAAGTCAGTAAGAGCTCGTTCTATGGCCTTCTTTTTGTTCAGCCAATTAGACGCTGAAATGTTATTTTTGCAAGAGACTAGGCTCACCTCCTTGGCAGATATTCATATGGCCAAGAGAGAGTGGAGGTATGGTCCATCTTACTGGTCTCTTGCGGCCGAGCCTTACGGCGGTGTGGCAGTGTTGTTTAAAACCGGCATGGTAACTGTCCGGCGGGTTATTGAGGTGGAGATTGGAAGATGTATGGTCTTAGACATCCTTGTGGGAGGGCAGGACCTGCGCCTAATTAATGTCTATGGGCCGCACACAAAGTGGGACAGGAAGTGCCTTTTTACAAGGATCAAGCCATTTCTTTTTACATCCCGGCAAGTGGTCTTTGGAGGTAACTTTAATACAGTAACTAGGCCCAAGGACAGGAAGGACTTCAAGGACAGGCTGGGATATGATAGCGTTTTTTTAAATAGTATGGTTAGGGATGCTGGTCTTGTGGATGTGCACATTAAGCACCTCCCGGATGACACCGGATTCACCTTTCATTGAGGTAATAGTCAGAGTAGAATAGATAGGTTTTTTTTAAGGAGACCTCTGCTTTCTCGCCCCCAGTGGTGCAGGCAGTAGAGTTCTCTGATCACTGTATGCTATCTGTGGTCCTGAATGCTTCAGACGCCCCTCAGAGGGGTAAGGGCATCTGGAGATTGAATTCGACTCTACTCAAGGAAGAACATGTTAGACAATCCTTTGAGGAATTCTTTCAGGCACAGGTGACCATCTGGACTTTTGTAGCAGCAAGGCTGAGTGGTGGGAGCTGACCAAAAAGAGGATTGCTGGATTCTTCAGGGGCCTAGCCAATAGAAAACAGTTTAATAAATACACGACCTACCAACGTTTACGGAGGAAGCTGGATATTCTTTTCTCGAGAGGAGGAGATCCTGGGGCAATCTCCGAAGTGAAACTCCTTCTCAGGAAGTGTCAATATGACCGGCATGCCTCTTTGGTTCTGGAGAGGGACTATGGGAAGTACCACTCGCCTGACCCTTACCAGAACTGCAAACAAGGTGTAGCAGTTAAAACGGTCGTTGGCCTTAAGGACAGTACAGGTACCTTGACAAAGTCCAGGTCAGGGATTCTGGAGGTCGTGAGGTCCTTTTATGCTGACCTTCTTGGGAGGAAAGAGCTTGACCGTGACAAGATGGAAAGCTTTTTGGACTCTACTCCAGGTCTAAATGATGAAGATGTCCCATTGATGAATTTGACAGAGGAGATCACAGTTGAAGAGGTGATGAGGGCAATTGAACAGCTTGCCATCAAAAAGTCACCTGGACCAGATGGCTTGACGGCTGAGTTTTACAAAGCTTTTAAGTCTATTCTGGCCCCACATTTGGTAGAGGTTTTTAACAGTTGCCTTGCTGAGTGGGTACTTCCCCCTTCCATGAGGCACTCGACTGTGATTCTTCTTTCAAAGGGTAAAGATCCTTCGATGATTGAGAATTGGCACCCCATCAGCCTTCTTAATGTCGACAGAAAGATACTGGCAAAGATCATTTTCTGGCGCCTATCTTCAGTAGCAGAGTCTTTGCTTTCTCGCCATCAGCACTGTTCGGTCCAGGGTAGAAGCACCTTCACAGCAGTTTTAGCTGTCCGGGAGGCCTTGGAGCGGTGCAGGGCTGCAGGCTGGGGAAAGTATTTGCTGACATTGGATCAGGCAAAAGCTTTTGATCGTGTTAACCATGAGTACCTGTGGTTGCTCCTTAGTAAGTACGGTCTGCCGGGTGGTTTTGTCGATTGGTTAAAAGTCTTGTATAAGGGGGCAGAAAGCTTTCCTCTTGTTAATGGTTGGGTTGGGCAGTCCTTTGAGGTTTGCTCTGGGGTGTGCCAGGGTTGTCCCCTGCTCTATGTGTTTTGCAATCGACTCCTTCATCAGGAGGCTAGAGAGCAGCATGTTGTGTGGGGTGCCAGTGGGGCTCCCGGGTGAGCCGCCTTTGAGGGTTGTTGCCTATGCGGACGATGTGTCGGTGATTGTCACTGGGGCGGATGAAGCAGAGGAGGTGGTCTCTCTGACATCACGGTATTCTGAAGCATCAGGCTCCAAGATCAATCAGGAAAAGAGTGAAGTTTTCTGGATGGGAAAGGAAGGTGAGGGTTTTGATCTCCCGGACACCTTTCCAGTGCCCCAGGAAAGAATTCAGATTCTAGGCATTGAATTTAAGCCCAGCGATTATGGCCTCAAAAACTGGGAAGGCAGACTGGAAATTGCCAATACTAAGGTGGTCAGCTGGAAGAGATGGAAGTTATCTATGAGGGAAAGGGTTAATCTGATTAAGACTTACCTGATTCCGATCTTCTTGTATGTCAGCTTTGTCTGCATCTTGCCAGTGTCTCTCTATGCTAGGGTCAGTAGTGTGTTCTTCCAGATGTTGTGGGGGAACAGACTGAACCCCATCAAGAGGAATGTCACCTATCTATCCAGGAGGGAGGGTGGCTTAGGTATGGTCAACCCAGTTCTTTTCTTTTCACTGCTTTTTCTCAAGTTTAACATTGGTAATATGCTTGCAGTGGAACCTCCTGGATGGGTAGGCATATTTAGATCTTGGTTTAGGCCTTTTCTGCGACTTTGGGAAGAAGGTGAAGAATCTCAGGGGTCATCGTGGTCAGGTACCAGCCTATGTCGCTCCGTGCCTGAAGTTACTACAGCAGTGGCGATTGTCGGCTGAAGATCTCAGATCGGTTCCGAGGAAAGTCCTTATGAGTCGAGTCTTGAGCGAAGTCTTTCATGACCCACTGGTCTTAAGGGATTGCCCAGGCCCAGTTTTGAGGGTAGGGTTAAGACTTATTAATTTGGACAGAGTGCCCCCTAAATTTAGGGATCTGGCCTGGTTGTGCTTCCATGGGAGACTCTATGTTTGGGGCAATTTGAAATTCCGCAGTGGGATGGATCGTAGCTGTCCTCGGGAGGAGTGTGCAGGTGAGGAAGAGACTATGGACCATTTTCTGCTTCATTGCCCTTTTAACATAGAGGTGTACAAACAGGTGGGGTGGGCCCTCTGTGCTCCTTTCCTCTCCAGGCTGGGTTATGCTGAGTGGGTGTATGGAGCATTCAATACTGGTGGTGTTTTTTGTTTAGATACACTTTTTCTAGTTAGCCTAGTAGTCCGTTATTTCACCTGGAACGCACGGTGTCAGGTCTGCATTCGGCATAAAATCCTTCCTGTTCAGGTGGTGGTGTATGACATTCTGCATGAGGTGGAGAAGATTCGGGTGCTCGAGAGAGACAAGCGGAGTCAGGGGGCTTGGTTGAAGGCGTGGAGGGGTTTCAAGCCTCCCTGACTGCCAGGAGTCTCTTTCCCAGGTGTGGCTGTCTGTCTCTTATCACCCTAGATTATTATTTTTTGGATTAATTTTTGATAAATGGCTGCGTACATAGGTGATGGGTTGTGCCTCTTAGGCCCTCTCTGCTGCTTTATGTAAATAGTTTTCTAAAAATGTTTTGGTAGTGGATTATGTATATATTGTATATATTCTGAACATGGATGTGTATTCCTTGGATTTCTGTTGAAGTTTTGTACTATGGTTTTGTTTTTTACTTTTGTATAAAATTGGTTGCTTGATTCTTTTAATAAAAGATCAATAGTGTCCCATTGTTGGTGTGAGTGGGAGGAATAGTGCCCCATCACTGGTAGGAATCGGGCCCCATCATTGGTATCAGTGGAAGGAATAGTGCCCAATCGTTGGTGTAAGTGGGAGAAATAGTCCCTCAAGGGCCTAATAAAGGCAAGCAAAGGGCCACATCCGGCCCTCGGGCAGCAGTTTGGAGAGTATGTGTATGACCTGTAAAGAGAAAAAGTGAAATTGTCTTTCAGAAGGTGTCAGTGGTACTTGGATACGTTGGTGCTCCTCCGGCTCCTGGGATTTTTCTGTTGCTTCCTCACCCCACAATAACATTTATACAACCCGTGCAGGTTTGTGTGTTTTGGTAAGGCCCTGGAAGTGGCAGTTTTTAGCCTGTCAAGTTAATCAGCACCCCCTATCTGCTGTGTGTTCCCTTACAGGGATAGGAACTTGTCCGATGTCTCGGAGGAGAACAATCAGCTGTTCCATGATGTGGCTTTGCTGACACTAGAAAAGCAGGAAATTCAGGAGAAAAATCAGTTTCTGCAAACGGAGAACCAAAACCTGCTGCAGACGGTGGCACAGCTGAGGTACGGGAGGCGATGGAAGGGACAATGTGCACCAAGGTTGGGTTACTCCTCCATTACTATATACAGATCGTCTGTTTCTCACTAATATTCCTCCTTCCATTTTTAGTGCCAGAAGACCACCAGAGGCCAATGAGGAAGTCCCACCACAGATGTTGCAGAACTACGCCAACCTGCTGGAGGAAAACAAGAGACTGAAGGCGAAATATGAAAATCTTAAAGTTCAGAGAGATCAAGCAATGCGATATTACCAACATGTGGACAGAGATCGAACACCGAACAAATGTCTCCTTTCCTAACAGAGTGAGGGGCAAATGTTCACACCTGGACTACATATCTGATTTCTAGACAGACAGACAGTCCATTTTTTATCCTGGTTTAAAGGTCCCATATGTAGGCAGACTGTCCCTCTATTATCCTGATCTAGAAGTTCCATATGTAGATGGATAGTCCCTCTATTATCCTGATCTAGAGGTTCCATATGTAGATGGATAGTCCCTCTATTTTCCTGATCCAAAGGTTCCATGTGTAGATGGATAGTCCCTCTATTATCCTGATCTAGAGGTTCCATGTGTAGATGGATAGTCCCTCTATTATCCCGATCTAGAGGTTCCATGTGTAGATGGTTAGTCCTTCTATTATCCTGAACTAGAGGTTCCATATGTAGATGGTTAGTCCCTCTATTATCCTGATCTAGAGGTTCCATATGTAGATGGTTAGTCCCTCTATTATCCTGATCTAGAGGTTCCAGGTGTCGATGGATAGTCTCTCTATTATGCTGATCTAGAGGTTTCATGTGTAGAGGTATAGTCCCTCTCTTATCCCGATTTAGATGTCTCACATCCAGACTGACCCTCTATCCTGATCTAATGTTCCATAACTGGAAGGACTGTCGACATTACTCTCATCTAGAGGTTCCATCACAAGATAAAGATAGTAGAAGACCAGTCTATCTGCTTGTTTCAGAAGCACCTCTATTATTTTGATCTAGAGGCCCCATATCCAGATAGACCCTAGATGTCCCTGTATTATTCTGGTTTGGAGATCCCAAACCTATAAAAATTGTCCTTCTAGTATCCTGGTCCAAATCTCCCATATCTAGATAGACTGTTCCGATTACCTCCATGTAGATGCTCTTCTCTTAAGCCAACCATGTATGGTTGGAATCTCAGATGGTTCAGCAGGGACCGGCTGAGATTCAAACCATCTATAGGCAGGCTCAATGTACCCAATTTGAACAATTGATCGACTTGGGTACAACCAGCATGTTGGATTTTTACATGTGATTATTGCCAGGAGCTATGGCTGCTAGCAATAATCACTGTGTTGTCCAGGCAGGCGGCCCCCCCACCACCAGAACACAATGGCTCTGCGGGAGGGACTCCCCCATTAATACTGACTGTGGTGATGTGGGAATCAACCTGTGGTTGCAGGAAAGAAAATGTCACCATCTATGGCCGGCTTCACCCTGAAGAAGATTTACCAGAGAATGACAGAACTGAGGAGATGTGTGACCTCCATTGGTGAGGATTAATATCTCTTACCCTGGTCTGTATGTGAGGAGGCAGATCACTGATATAAACCGAGGGAGATGTGCACCGTCTCTTCTATCCTCCCGGGAAAAGGGTGAAGAAAACGGTGGAAAAGGCTGTGATGACAGTGGGGGGGTCATCAGACATTTCATACAAGTCCTTATGGGGGGGGGTTACATAGTAACAAATTGGATTGTATGACACTTTATGAGTGTCAGTGCTGGTCATGGGGCTCTTCATACGTGGTGATGATACGTTGGATCTGTATGTAGTACTAATATTGGTCATGTGCCCCTACATAGTTGTGTGTGGGGGAAGGGTTGTCTGTAGTGACAGTTCAGGTCACATGACACCTCTGTGTGTGGGGGGGGAAGGGTTGTCTGTGGTGACAGTTCAGGTCACATGACACCTTTGTGTGTACGAGAAGGGTTGTCTGTAGTGACAGTTCAGGTCACATGACACCTCTGTGTGTGGGGGGGAAGGGTGGTCTGTAGTGACAGTTCAGGTCACATGACACCTTTGTGTGTACGAGAAGGGTTGTCTGTAGTGACAGTTCAGGTCACATGACACCTCTGTGTGTGGGGGGAAGGGTTGTCTGTAGTGACAGTTCAGGTCACATGACACCTCTGTGTGTGGGGGGGAAGGGTTGTCTGTAGTGACAGTTCAGGTCACATGACACCTCTGTGTGTGGGGGAAGGGTTGTCTGTGGTGACAGTTCAGGTCACATGACACCACTGTGTGTACGAGAAGGGTTGTCTGTAGTGACAGTTCAGGTCACATGACACCTCTGTGTGTGGGGGGGAAGGGTTGTCTGTAGTGACAGTTCAGGTCACATGACACCTCTGTGTGTGGGGGGGAAGGGTTGTCTGTAGTGACAGTTCAGGTCACATGACACCTCTGTGTGTGGGGGAAGGGTGGTCTGTAGTGACAGTTCAGGTCACATGACACCTCTGTGTGTGGAGGGAAGGGTTGTCTATAGTGACAGTTCAGGTCACATGACACCTCTGTGTGTGGGGGGGGGGGAAGGGTGGTCTGTAGTGACAGTTCAGGTCACATGACACCTCTGTGTGTGGGGGAAGGGTGGTCTGTAGTGACAGTTCAGGTCACATGACACCTCTGTGTGTGGGGGAAGGGTGGTCTGTAGTGACAGTTCAGGTCACATGACACCTCTGTGTGTGGGGGAAGGGTTGGTCTGTAGTGACAGTTCAGGTCACATGACACCTCTGTGTGTGGAGGGAAGGGTTGTCTGTAGTGACAGTTCAGGTCACATGACATCTCTGTGTGTGGGGGGGGGGAAGGGTGGTCTGTAGTGACAGTTCAGGTCACATGACACCTCTGTGTGTGGGGGAAGGGTGGTCTGTAGTGACAGTTCAGGTCACATGACACCTCTGTGTGTGGGGGAAGGGTGGTCTGTAGTGACAGTTCAGGTCACATGACACCTCTGTGTGTGGGGGAAGGGTTGGTCTGTAGTGACAGTTCAGGTCACATGACATCTCTGTGTGTGGGGGAAGGGTGGTCTGTAGTGACAGTTCAGGTCACATGACATCTCTGTGCGTGGGGGAAGGGTGGTCTGTAGTGACAGTTCAGGTCACATGACACCTCTGTGTGTGGGGGAAGGGTTGTCTGTGGTGACAGTTCAGGTCACATGACACCTCTGTGTGTGGGGGAAGGGTGGTCTGTAGTGACAGTTCAGGTCACATGACACCTCTGTGTGTGGGGGAAGGGTGGTCTGTAGTGACAGTTCAGGTCACATGCCACCTCTGTGTGTGGGGGAAGGGTGGTCTGTAGTGACAGTTCAGGTCACATGTTACCTCTGTGTGTGGGGGAAGGGTGGTCTGTAGTGACAGTTCAGGTCACATGTTACCTCTGTGTGTGGGGGAAGGGTGGTCTGTAGTGACAGTTCAGGTCACATGTTACCTCTGTGTGTGTGGGGGAAGGGTTCACACGTCATCCCCAGTCTGATGTACATATAAGACATCTGTGAATGTTTCTGTAATAAAACATTTGTGAAATCTATTGAAGGTTTCATTTTCCCCTCTTTGGTTATCACATTGCAGACAATACACTGTGTGAGATGTGAGGAGGAGAGGAACTTCCACACCACCTAATAATTCCATACAAATAATACAATCTTCTATCTATACAACTACAAATGTAAAGGGTGCCGCTCACATCTAAGAGCCCTCTCACACTGCCAGCGCCCGGGCGTCGCCGGTAAATCGCCGCTACTTTTGTTTTTGCAGCGCTTTTCTGGCGCTAGCGGGGCCCTTTTAACCCCCGCTAGCGGCCGAATAAAGAGTTAAAAGCGCCCACAAAGCGGCACTGCTGAGGCGCTTTGGCGGCGCTGCCCATTGATTTCAATGGGCAGGGGCACTTTAGAAGTGGGGAAGGACAGAAAGGGGAAATCTGTGACAAAGATCTGAGGTTCCAAACAGTATGTTGTCTACCGGGCGCTCGGGTTCGGCACATCACGGATCTTGTGGACAGATTACTGGGAGGGGCTGGAGAAGACCCGGCTGTCATGGTGCACGTTGGCACCAATGACAAAGTCAGAGGCAGATGGAGTGTCCTAAAGAACGATTTTAGGGACTTAGGAGCTAAATTGAGGAAAAGGACCTCCAAGGTAGTGTTCTCAGGAATACTAACGGTACATCGAGCCACACCAGAAAGGAAGAGGGAGATTAGAGAAGTAAACAAGTGGCTGAAGAGCTGGTGTAGTAAGGAGGGGTTTGGGTTCCTGGAGGACTGGGCCGACTTCTCAGTCGGTAACCGGTACTATAGAAGGGACGGACTGCACCTAAATGAGGAGGGTGCAGATCAGCTGGGAATGAAGATGGCCAAAAAGTTAGAGGGGTTTTTAAACTAGGCGATTGGGGGGGGTCCAGGGGTAGAGATAGTCAGCGCGGAACATATTCCAGAGGGTAGTATTGGGGGCATTAGTAGTAGATTGACTAAAGCATATAAACTCGAGGTATATATAGTAACAAGTCCTAGTTGCAATTTTGAAACACCCAATACGAGGACAATATGCGACCGGTCTAAACTATGTGGCATGTTCACCAATGCCAGGAGCCTGGCGGACAAGATGGGTGAACTAGAGATACTGTTGTACGAGGAGGATTTGGATTTTGTGGGAATTTCAGAGACCTGGTTCAACAGCTCTCATGATTGGCTGGCAACCATTCAAGGGTATACCCTTTATCGCAGGGATAGAGAGGGTAAAAAACGGGGAGGGGTATGCCTATATATCAAGAATAATGTACAAGTGAATGTGAGAGATGACATCACTAGGGGGGCTAGAGAGGAGGTGGAATCCTTATGGGTAGAGCTCTAAACAGTGATCACAGGTCAATTGGCTTCAGTATAAATCACACAAATAGGAAACATGAAGGGAATACAAAGACACTGAATTTCAAAAGAGCCAACTTCCCTAAACTACAAACCTTGCTAAAAGGCATAAATTGAGATAAAATCTTAGGAACAAAGAACACGGAGGAGAGAGATGGGTTTGATTTAAGAGCATATTGTCATGAAAAGGTTCACCCGTTGATGGCGCTGTCGGTCTCTTGGATCGCAGTACCAGTGTCCACCAGTGGGTGTCTTCCAACACCCAGAACCTGTAATAAGAGGACTCACCTGCTGGTGGCACTGTTGCATCCTTGGGCTGTAGTACCGGTGTCCACCAACGGGTGTATTCCGGCAGTATGGAGCAGACAGCACCTTCTGCGCTCAGGTGTAACGTGAGGGCAATTACTGCAGGCTGATAAATACCCGGCTTGCTTTGGTGTCTCTCTCTCTGCGCTCTGACCTTGCTGCCTGTTATTTTGACCTTGAGCCTGCATCTGCCCTGTCCTGACCTGATCCAGTCCCTATACCGAGCCCTTCCTGGACCTGTCTCTTCTGTTTCCTGATTACCTTGGATCCCTGCCCTGCATCCCATCCATCCATCCTCTCCCTGTCCTGTTGGTTTCCCGTCCTTAACCATCTGCTGATCTCCTGGTGTATGCCCTTGGCCTGGCTTCTGTTTACGGTTCCGGTATCTCCCATTTTATCGTATATACTGTTTTGTTGTTTGTGGGTCTTGTGGTTGGTTGGTATTCACTTACTTGTCACTTATGTAAATAAACACAATTTTTATACATTTATATACATTTCTGATTTCCTCTGTGTAGTCCACACAGTCTGGTTTACTAATTCTCTGACACATATTAAATAAGGGCATGAGCCAGTGCATCCCATTGGGTAATAACTTTAAAACAGCGAACAAAAGTCCTGGATGGCCTAACTCCAATGTAAAAAATGCATATAAAAGCAAAGGAGAAGGCCTTCAAAAAATACAAGGTTGAGAGATCATCATCGGCATTCAGACTTTACAAAGAATGCAACAAGAAATGTAAGGGTACAATAAGGATGGCTAAGATAGAACATGAAAGAGACATAGCGGAGGAGAGCAAATAAAATCCCAAGATATTCTTTAAGTATGTAAACAGTAAAAAAGGGAGGACAGACCATATTGGCCCTAAAAGAATGAGGAAGGACATCTGGTTACAAAGGATGGGGAGATGGCGAAGGTATTTGTCAGGAAATGTTCCATCCGCTGGAAATATCTGTCATTTGGCATGCAGTACTGAGGTCCACCAGCAGGTGTCTCCTGGCAGTTTGGAACTGTCAGGAGATCTTTTCCCTGCTGATGTTATGTCATCTTTGGGCCGCAGTACTAGCGTCCACCAGCGGATGGATCCTGGCAGTGTGGAGCAGACAGTACCTCCTACAATCAGGTGTCACTTGAGGCCAATAACAGGCCTATAAATACCCAGCAAGCAATCACATGCTTGCCTTGGTATCTTTCTTCCTTGCGCCCTGACCTGGAACCTGTATCTGGAACCTGTATCTGGAACCTGTATCTGGAACCTGAACCTGTGTCCGATCCCATCCTGATCCTGTCCCTCCTGTGTTCCTATTCCCTTGTAGCCATTTCCCATCCATTATCTCCCTCTCCTATCCTGCCCTTGTTCAGTTGCTGATCCCCTGTGTATGACCCTGGCCTGGCTTACGTGTTTGATTTCGGTACTTCCCTTTGGCTGTATATATTATCTGTTGTCTGTGGGTTTCTGTTGGTTGGTTGAGCACTATTTGTATTTGGGGTGTTTGTTTATTTATATCACTTATCTTAAATAAACATTATTCTTATTTCACTTTACATGCGTTTTGGTTTCCTCTTGCAGTCCACACAATCTGGTCACACCTGTTCATGACAGTATTGAATTTATTCTTCTCCTCAGTCTTCACAAAGGGAATCGAAGGGCTTCAGGAACCAAAACTGCAGTGTTTATCCTCAGGACACAACACAGGAAGCACCTCCATGGTTAACAGAAGACAGAATTAAAATTAGACTTGAGAAACTTAACATTAATAAATCACCGGGACCAGATGGCTTGCATCCGAGGGTACTTAGGGAACTCAGTCAAGTGATTGCCAGACCATTGTTCCTAATTTTTACAGACAGTCTACTGACTGGAATGGTACCAGCTGATTGGAGAAAAGCCAATGTAGCACCAATATTTAAAAAGGGACCAAAATACATCCCTGGGAATTACAGACCAGTTAGCCTAACATCAATAGTATGTAAACTCTTGGAGGGGATGATAAGGGACTATATACAAGATTTTAGTAATAAGAATGATATCATTAGCAGTAATCAGCATGGATTCATGAAGAATCCTTCTTGCCAAACCAATCTATTAACCTTCTATGAGGAGGTGAGTTGCCATCTAGATAAAGGAAGGCCGTAGACGTGGTGTATCTGGATTTTGCAAAAGCATTTGACACAGTTCCCCATAAACGTTTACTGTACAAAATAAGGTCCGTTGGCATGGACCATAGGGTGAGTACATGGATTGAAAACTGGCTACAAGGGCGTGTTCAGAGGGTGGTGATAAATGGGGAGTACTCGGAATGGTCAGGGGTGGGTAGTGGGGTTCCCCAGGGTTCTGTGCTGGGACCAATCCTATTTAATTTGTTCATAAACGACCTGGAGGATGGGATAAACAGTTCAATCTCTGTATTTGCGGACGATACTAAGCTAAGCAGGGCAATAACTTCTCCGCAGGATGTGGAAACCTTGCAAAAAGATCTGAACAAATCAATGGGGTGGGCGACTACATGGCAAATGAGGTTTAAAGTGGTGTTCCGGCCAAAATTATACTTTTTAAATGAAAATACCCCTATAATACACAAACTTAATGTATTCTAGGAAAGTTAGTCTGTAAACTAAGGTCTGTTTTGTTAGTTTATAGCAGTAAATTGTGATTTTATAAACTTACAGCAGGCCGTGGCCATCTTAAGTGTGGGCATCTGAAGCCAGACTGTATTTCTTCCTGGATCTCATCCTTGCAGATCTCGCACATGCTCAGTGCAGCACAAGCAGTGTAATAGGTTTCAGGTTAGGTTTCTATAGCAACGGCAGTTTCAGAGGAAGTTTCCGCCCCTTCCCAGAAGGCATTGCAAACAGGAAATGATGCGATGGGCCGCGGCCAGGCAGGAGGAAGTGAAAAATGAATACAGCAGATATACAGGAGGTGCTGAGAAAAAAAATAAAAAAATATCCAATTTGTTTACAGTGCACAGTTTAGTGAGGGATGCTGAAGAGTTGTAAAAGTGGGTGGAACTCCACTTTAATGTAGAAAAATGTAAAATAATGCATTTGGGTGGCAAAAATCTGAATGCAATCTATAGACTGGGGGGAGAACCTCTGGGGGAATCTAGGATGGAAAAGGACCTGGGGGTCCTAGTAGATGATAGGCTCAGCAATGGCATGCAATGCCAAGCTGCTGCTAACAAAGCAAACAGAATATTGGCATTAAAAAGAGGATCAACTCCAGAGATAAAACGATAATTCTCCTGCTCTACAAGACTCTGGTCCGGCCGCACCTGGAGTATGCTGTCCAGTTCTGGGCACCAGTCCTCAGGAAGGATGTACTGGAAATGGAGCGAGTACAAAGAAGGGCAACAAATCAAATAAAGGGTCTGGAGGATCTTAGTTATGAGGAAAGGTTGTGAGCACTGAACTTATTCTCTCTGGAGAAGAGACGCTTGAGAGGGGATATGATTTCATTGTATAAATACCGGACTGGTGACCCCACAATAGGGAGAAAACTATTTTGCGGAAGGGAGTTTAACAAGACTCGTGGCCACTCATTAAAATTAGAAGAAAAGAGGTTTAACCTTAAACTACGTAGAGGGTTCTTTACTGTAAGAGCGGCAAGGATATGAATTCCCTTCCACAGGCGGTGGTCTCAGCGGGGAGCATCGATAGCTTCAAGAAACTATTAGATAAGGACCTGAATGACCGCAACATACAGGGATATGTAATGTAATACTGACATATAATCACACACATAGGTTGGACTTGATGGACTTGTGTCTTTTTTGAGCTGTAGTTGCTCCTCGCTCCCTCTTTGCTCTTCTAAAGCTCAGTTGTGGGTGGAGCCCGCATCGTGGTGACATACAATGCAGGACTGCTGGTTCTTGCATTGCATGTGGTGAAGCCACAGTACAACCACTGGACAGAGTACCCAGAGAAGAGGCTTCAGGGTACTGGTCATTGTGGTGGAAGCCTGCTGGAGCAGTACAGTATTTCTACTTATTCTTCTACCCCTAGACATGAGCATTTGGGGTCCCTGCACTGGAAAGGTCATTTTTTTTCATGCTGTCCAGAGGGAGGCTTTAAAATGGGAAGTCCTTGTGTAGAACTGGTCAGCTTCTCTTCATCCAGAGGAGGCTTATGGCTTGGAACCTGGTGGAAGGAGACTTTGGTGCTCATCTGAAGTCCATTCACCCTTTGCCTCACCCTCCGTGGAGTTTATTTCCATCCTGCAAGCACATTAAAAATCAGGAAATGATGACCTTTTATAGATTTTGGTGTTTTACTTGTACAGGCTCTTGGTGGAAATGCTCCATCTTATTTTGCTCATCCTGAATGTCTATATCCCATAACTCTGGTGCCGGCATGTTCCACCTTCCCTGGTAACCAACAGAACTAGGAGAGCTCCATCTGGATGAGACACATCAAGAGCCTGTACACTCAGGATATAAGGGATGACTGTTTGAAATAATGGATTTGTTTTGTAGGTGGAACTGCGGCGTACTTGTGGGTCCAGAAGAACGTTCACAGACCCGAGGATGTGGATGAAGAGAATTTAGACATGGACTTAAAATAAACATCTTCTGATAGATAAGCGGGGTACACAGTAAGAGGTATTCAGTGTTCTCTGCTGTACACAAATAAGGGACCCCAATTTCCCAGGCACTCCCATAATGTCCCCTTATCCCAAATGAGTGCCCGTCCCCTCCATTGGTCTTGCCCTCTCCTTATGACTTCACAATAACCAAATACAAGGAATGCAGCTTGTGCTGTAAAAGATGTCGTATTATTGGCTGGGAGGGGTTCCCCTTAATCCTAATTCCTGCTGGGGTACACATACTGTACATTGAGAATCACTGACCATTCCTCTAATATCTGTATGTAGACTCTGCAGTCCACTGGAAAAAAAAGTCCTCCTTTATAAATACTTTCTGTTTATTTTTGTTCATAAACCTGAAAAGTGAATGTTCTTTTTTTTTTTTACAAATTTTTTATTTGGTCTAAAATAAAAGACAAGACCCTCAGGGCCAGTGTAAGAAAGAGTAATACATCAACATAATGTATAAATATAAATGGTATAATAGGTCACAACAGTACATATCTCCATGGGAGGGGCGGGGTTTAAGAATAACACCGAACGGGTGTATCACCGGAGATCATATCACCTCGTAATGTCTTGGTTTCCAAATTCACCAGACCCGGTACATTCCACTACCCCATCAGAACAATTCTGACAACTCAGAAATATAGAACGGTAAGTCGTCCCATGGGTCTCGTCTTCTACGATTTTCCTTATTTACAGTAGTCCAAATGGGTAGAGAGAGAGAAAAGAAGAATAGAGGTAGAGGTTAGAGGAATTATTAGAGGGTAAGAGTCGGGGATAGAAGGAGAGGGGGGGGGGACATGAGCCCACAGAGTGTCCCGGCTATAGCCCGGTTAGGTGCGTTGGGGAGCTGGGTGACAAGAAATCAAATTTGGTACCACCGCAACATATTGCTTTTTTTTTCTAATAATTAAATGCTTTTAATCCTTGCCAAGCGACAGATAAAGAAAGTAGTCCAAAACGAGCTTTATATATATCTTCATTATAAATTATATTCTTCTGTCTCTTCCAGGTATCGTCTGTGCCATTCTTCCTCCCGTATGCTGAAGTCGATGTTAGTTCGCATCCCTGTCGAAATCCCTGTCGAGATCTTGCGCATGCGCCATAGCGTCGTATACAGTCACAAGGGGGAGAACCGGGAAGGAGGGGATCATGCTGCAGCATTGCGCCGTTCTGAGTGTCAAATAATGTGTGTCGTTAAAGGAGATACCTGGTGCGCAAGCGCGGGCGACGTCACAGGACCTAGAAGCATGCTCTACATCGCAAAGACAACCGTGAGTGCACTTTCACAGGCAGCGATCAGCTATCTAGATTAGATTGATGTAAAGTTGTAGAGGAGGGTTTACAACCACTTTAAAAGGTACCAGGGTATAGAATAGACAATCAATTTGAAAAAAATAGAAAATGTTATTTAAGAAATGCTTTAAAATCGCAGTGAACATTTGCAAGAGTCATATAATCGATTTCTTTTCACATGTACAATCACTTCTTACGCTACATGTTTCGCTCAGGGGAGCTTCTTCAGGAGTTTTTTGAAAGTGTTGCATGAAATATTATGTACTACAAAAGAAATAACAATTGTAAATGGATATGCTTCAAAAATTGCTATGGATAAAATCACAGGGCGTATCAGTAGGACGTGCCTAATATATATATAGGAAAAATCATACATTTTATATCATACATTTTATGCATAGTGATGATAAACTGAAGAGGAATGCCTACCGGATGCTTGTGTTCATAAAAAACATTCAATAGATGAATGGGCCAAGGCCGAGATTTACAGGAAATTGAAGTACCTTAATGTAACCAAAGAGAAGGTGTGAATTAAACCAAATTTAAATAAAACCGAATAGCCCTAGGGGGGTATGGTTGTAATTAGGAAAAAACAATTACCTCAGTATGAAGACAAGAGTAGAACCAATGGGGTCTGCCGCCCCGCCAGGGGAAAAGTGATCTTTCTCCATGGACCAAAAAAATAAAAATAAACAGGTTCCACAGGGTCCAGGTTTTGGAATATTGTTCTCTCTGATGTCTGGCAGTGAGGATAAGGTCTTCCATTGTGTTTATGTCTATGACTTTTCTAAGCCATAGGTCAATGGTCGGTGGGTGGGGTGATTTCCAGAGGAGGGGGTTGCATGCCTTGGCAGCGTCAAGGAGGTGGCGGATCACGGATTTTTTCGCTGGGGTCTCTGAAGCATGTAGGAGGAAGAAAGCCGGGTCGTCCGGGATAGGGCGTTCTGTAAACTTTTGCGTAATTTGACGTATTTTCCTCCAGCAGTCTGCCAGTTTGGGGCATGACCAGAAGATGTGTAGAAGAGTTCCTCGCTCACTCTGGCATCGTCAGCAGAGGTCGGAAGTCAAGGGGAAGTATTTATGTAGCTGCACCGGGGTTCTATACCACTGCGACAAAATTTTAAAGTTAGTTTCCTGTGCTTTTGTGCAGATGGAAGATTTGTGTACGAAGCGGAGGATGTGGAGACGCTGGTTTGGGTTAAAGTGGCGATCTAACTCCCGTTCCCACCCGATCAAGCCTGGTGGTTGGAAGTCATCTGGGGGAGCGATCAACAGCTTGTAGACAAGTGAGAGTGTATGTGGTAAAGGTCCAGTCTCTGAGCAGCAGTCCTCAAAGGTCGTGAGCGGTTGGCTAGGGTCTCTAGGGCGTGGTAAGGATTTTTAGAAATGACCTACCTGGAGCGCTCTCAGAAAATCTAAGCGGAAGGGGCCCGCAGGGTCCGTGAGTTCCATTATGGACTGCCATCTTCCCATGGACCGGAAGTGTGAGCCTTGATAATGACCTGACCTGATCAGATTCTGAAAAATCAAGTCCGGGCGTGAATTGTGGGTTGCCCAAAATCGGGGCTAGAGGCGAGTTCCTGGAGGAGATAGTGGCCCGGGAGAATAGGTTAGCGCAAATGCGTGAGGTAGGACCAATGAGGGGGTGTCGTTTAAGACAGGTAGGTAGCGATGTATAAGACCATGGTACCCTGTTGAGAGGCATTGGACTTTGTGCCTGTTCTAAGCGAGGCCACAACTTAGCATCGAGGTGCCGGCACCAGTCTATGAGCCTATTGAGATGTGTGGCATAGTAGTAGGTACGTATATCTGGCATTGCCAAGCCCCAGTGTTGTTTGGGTAGTGAAAGTAGTGTCCTGCTTAATCGTGGTCGTTTGCGGGCCCAGATGAACTCTATAAATAGTGAGTGTGTCAACTTAAAGCGGGGTTCCACCCAAATTTTGAACAATATCTGTATGTATTCTCTTCCTTGCCTAGATGCTGACATGCCGTTTAAAAAAATTTAAATTGCAGTAATTACCTTTTATTTTTCTACTATTCTTTGCACTTCCTGGTTCTCCTCCCGTGGGAGTAGGCGTGTTTCTAGCCTCTCCCAGACTCCGCACAGTCTCCTGGGAGCTAGTCTCAGGCTTCCCAGGATGTCACTGAGCATGTGCGGGAACGAGCGGTGAATGCTGGGAGCACAGCATTCACCACATCCAGGAAATAAATGCTTGTGGGTTTCAAATGCCCACAATGAAGATGGAAACCGCCTGCAGTGAATAATATAAGTTATTCTTTCCGAAGAAATCTGACACAGGCGGACATATTACACACAATATGTGAGTGTGTAATGTTGAGAAGAAAAGTTTGTGAATGAACTCAAAAAAAAAAAAAAACGATAGATAGGTGGACCCCCGCTTTAAAGTAGCTGGCAGGAATTTGGATGGGCAAGGCCTGGAGAAGGTATAGAAATTTAGGGAGGATGCTCATTTTCAGTATATTACAGTGGCCAAACCACGAATAGAGGCCCGTGTGCCAGTTATTGAGAAGAATCCATACCGATTTAAGAAGGGGGGGAAAATTTAGGTTGAATATTTCGGAAAGCTTTGATGGGATAGCGGTGCCTAAGTATTTCAAAGCGGTGTCTGTCCACTTCAGTTTAAAGGTCACTCGGAGTTGAAGAAGTTGGGGTTGTGATATACCAACCCCCATCGCTTCTGATTTAGTAAATTAGATTTTTAGGTTGGACAGCGTTCCGTATATTTCAAATTCGCGTAAGAGGTTTGGGAGAGAGATAATTGGTTTTTATAAGTGTAAACATCATATCATCTGCATATGCCGATACTTTTCGTTGTGAGTTTCCCACACTAACACCTGGATTTAGCATGACACAGAAAAGGCTCCAAGGAATGGGGCAAATAGAAGGGATGACAGGGGGCGATCCCTGTCTAGTCCCATTAGTGATCTTGAAGGGTTCTGATAAAACCCCATTCGCCCTGACTTTGGCAGACAGGCCGGAGTAGATGGACTGAATCCAACTGACCATCTTGCTTCTCAGACCTATATGCCGCAGAACCGAGAACATGAAAGGCCAATGAACGCGGTCGAAGGCCTTTTCAGCATCCGTCCCTAGAAAGACACATGGGGTTTTAGTGGTGTTGGCTACATGGAGTAGATTAACCTCCCTGGTGGTTTTCCCGAGTGTGGCTCGGGGTTAAATTTCAGTACCATTAGCGGTAACCCTGAGCCACACTTGGGATTGCATTGCAGGATCCTGGTGCAGTGTACTTACCTTGTCCCCAGGATCCTGCCATGTCCCCCCGCTGTGTCTGTGGGTTGTGTCCTCCGCCCGATGCCTCTGTGTGCCGAGCTCCGTTTCCTGCGAGCGTCGCAACGCATGGGGGCGGAGCCCGGCGGCAAATTCAAAAAATAGAAAAATCATAACACATACAGTACAGTGTAATCGTACAGATTACATTACTGTATGAAATCATTTCACATCCCTTTTGTCCCCAGTGCTTTGTCCAGTGCCCTGCATTCAGTTTTATATTATAAATATTGTTCTTTCTGCCTGGAAACTGGAGATTGTCCATAGCAACTAAAAAGTGTCCCTTTACGTCAAAAGTGGTTTTAGACCAGCTAGAAAACAGCGATAGTAAATTAGAATTGAGTGAAAGTGAATCGTGGGGAAATTAATTTTATTATTATTATATTATAATTTTTTATAATTATTTATAGTTATTTATTATATTATAATTTATGATTTTGTGTTTCAAACTTCATCATACCCGGGATGTCTACTAGACTCTTGTTTGGACAGATTTCAGAGTGATATTGCTAATGCCGCGTACACACGGTCGGACTTTTCGTCTACAAAAGTCCAACGGACGCTGACGGACTAAAGCTGGCTGGTAATCCGATCGTGTGTGGGCTTCTCCGGACTTTCAACGGACTTTTTTAGCCTCAAATCCGATGGACTTTAGATTTGAAGCATGCTTCAAATCTTTACGTCGTAACTACGACGGACCCCGAAGTCCGCTCGTCTGTATGCTAGTCCGACGGACAAAAAAACGACGCATGCTCATAAGCAAAAACTAAACGGAAGCACTCGGTCTAGTAAAACTAGTGTTCGTATTGTAGGTAGCACATTCATCACGCTGCAAAATCTGTGATCGTTAAATGCAGCGCATTTTATTTCTTCTTTACGAAGGCTCTATAAAGAACGAAGGTGTTTTGCTGTTCATAATCAGAGTTCTCCCAAACTGATTTCTGGATTCTTTTTCTCTTTGATCTCATGAATGATATAGTATGCATTTTAAAAACAAGGTTTCCATACTAATAATACTTTTTCCCCTTTTTTTTTTTTTTTTTTTAGGTTTGTAAAGTTACCACAAAGAACCCATTATTCTTTTTTTTTTTATAGTGATTATTTTTTAGTTTTTAGATAAAGTTAACCCAAAGCACCGTTTTTGGTTATGTAAATTTTTTTATTTTCAAGACTTACCACTTGAACATTATTAACATTAGTAATGTATTTTTGGTGTGTTTTTTCAAAACTCAATGAGATTGTTGTCCCTTGTTAATTTAACATTGTGTGTAAAATCAATGATTTCAAAGAAAACACATAAAGTCTTTTGCTAAACTCAAAAAAGATCCATTTATTCATGGTCAAAATAAAATAAAGAGGAAGTCAACGCTGGAAAAAGTCGGTGTACCAGAAAATTGGGATCTTGCGGAGTCCATATAAGAGGGAGCACAATCTGGTCCAAGAATCCCAGAGATCAACAGCACCAGCAGATGATCTAGATGTCCCCAGACTGTGGTCCTACAACAGCCTGCGTCTTCTGTCAGACCAGACTGAACCCAGGTCATCACTTTCTTCTCTTCCCTGCAGCCTTTCCTCCACGCTGCCCTGCAGCCTTCCCTGTAGCCTTCTTTTGAGGCTGTGGCTCTGGTGTTTCAGTTGTGGCAGGAGGAGGAGGAGGAGGAGGAGGAGGAGGAGGAGGAGGAGGAGGAGGAGGGGGGGCTGCCTCATGTAGTTGGGTGTTTTGTGTTAGCGTGCCCTGCAGCCCCTTATGGATTGTTTCCCCAAATAGGCGCTCACAAATGAGGCGCTGCTCCCAATCCATCTGAAGAAGCCTGCTGGCTAAGTAGGAGCCATAGGATTCTTCCGCTTCGGGGGGGCTCCTTAAAAAACGGGTGGCCTCTTGCATGAGGCGCAGGGATGCGTCCTCTGTGACCATCCCCTTCCTGGCCCTTTTTTTGGGAAGGTGGAGGGGAGGCACTTGGGATTCGGTCAGGCTCCTACTGGGCCCAGCCACCTCACTTGGCCCAGCCACCTCACCGGGAGCAGCCACCTCACTGGGAGCAGCCACCTCACTGGGAGCAGCCACCTCCTGCCTGACACTGGGCCCAGCCTCCTCCAGGATGATGGTGAATCCGGCCTCCTCCAGGCTGTCCATGGGCCCGGTCTCCTCCTGCCTGCCACTTTCCCCACATTCCTCCTGGATGGACTCATCCTGTGTATAAAAAAAGGACAATAGTTTGAGTATATTTTTTTGGGTTCATCAATGACACACAGTTTGCTTCTCATGAATAGCAAATTCAATGTGAATACATCTCTTTAATAAAAGAGTCTAATCAGACACCCTAATTATTTCAAGCAGGTGCCAAACATATTTAGCCACTACTGTCAATTGATATGTATACACAATTTTGAATGCAAAATTATTTTAGACAATTATAACATCCAGTTAACATCATTAATATTAGTACAGTAAATATTTGTTAAAATAATTTACCTGACTCCAGATGGTCATATCCGGTTCATCCAGGATGGAAGACCCAGCTTGCTCCTCATCAGCCTCTGCTGGGGTGGAGGGAAGGGTGGAGGGAAGGGTGGAGGGAAGGGTTGAAAGTGATGGCCTGGCTTCATTCTGGTCATCCAGAAAACGGAGTTGATTGTAGTACCACAGCCTGGGTACATAAACATCATCTGCTGATGCTCCTGATCTCCTTGATTCCTGGATCTTCTTATGCTCCCTCTTATACATGTTCCTCAAGACCCCAATTTTCTTGAGCAATGTCTCCATTGTTGCTTCCGGGATGGTCGCCTGGACAAAGGCCAGAAGTCTCTCCAGCGTTGACTTCCTCACATGCTTAGCATAATACTGAGGGTGTTTCACCTCCCACAAATTCCTCATCTCTCGATATTTCGAAATAAAAGCTGTAAGGAACTCTGGATCCTTAAATAGGGGATTCATTATATCTGGAAAAGATGAAGTCACAAGACAAAAAACACTTTTATTATAGGTTTCGGCTAACCCCTCATCATCTTCTCCCTATGTAGGCCTCATCAATCTATCAAGCCATATAGGCCGCTTGCTACAAAGTCATGACCATAAAACCCCAAAAATATATATCTAAAATTACCTTCGTTTTGTAACGTCCTGGTCCACTATCACCTACCACAGAATGTACGTACGACACGTGCGCAAGGCCCCTCTTTATACACTACGCATGTGTGAAACTCCGCCTGCGTCGCCCGCCCCTGACGTTCGAAATTAACTCATGTTCTCCGCCCCCTAATTCGACGCACAGAACGTACGTACGACACGTGCGCAAGGCTCTTTATACACTACGCATGTGTGAAACTCCGCCTGCGTCGCCCGCCCCTGACGTTCGAAATTAACTCATGTTCTCCGCCCCCTAATTCGACGCACAGAACGTACGTACGACACGTGCGCAAGGCTCTTTATACACTACGCATGTGTGAAACTCCGCCTGCGTCGCCCGCCCCTGACGTTCGAAATTAACTCATGTTCTCCGCCCCCTAATTCGACGCACAGAACGTACGTACGACACGTGCGCAAGGCTCTTTATACACTACGCATGTGTGAAACTCCGCCTGCGTCGCCCGCCCCTGACGTTCGAAATTAACTCATGTTCTCCGCCCCCTAATTCAACGCACAGAACGTACGTACGACACGTGCGCAAGGCTCTTTATACACTACGCATGTGTGAAACTCCGCCTGCGTCGCCCGCCCCTGACGTTCGAAATTAACTCATGTTCTCCGCCCCCTAATTCAACGCACAGAACGTACGTACGACACGTGCGCAAGGCCCCTCTTTATACACTACGCATGTGTGAAACTCCGCCTGCGTCGCCCGCCCCTGACGTTCGATTTTAACTCATGTTCTCCGCCCATTTTTTGTTACGGCGCGTAGTGGAGTTAAAGAATGGCGGAGACACCTGAAATGTTGACGACCTCAGGTAGTGGAGACAGCCCGGAGGCTGGAACGTCAACTAAATCTATGAGGCCTAGATTTAAGGCCTCTAATATGAGTTTTAAAGAGATGGTGGAGATGGTGGCCATTCTTCACAAAGACGACTATGATGGGAAGTATGGGCCGTACGCACGGCCAAATTTGCGCAAGGCCAAAATAATGGCGAAGGTCGTGGACACTTTGCAGGCATCTTTTGGGGTCCAGCGCTCCAAAGATCAATTGAGAAAAAGATGGTCTGACCTGAAACTCAGGGAGCCGGATCAATACCGACGTATCCGGAAAGTTCTTAAAAAAAGTAAGTACTTGTCGTGTTTTTCTCTTGTGTTTATTACCTTGTATACTGCTCCATGTGCTTTTCCTTCCTATACGATTTTTTGTTCATCGTTTTAAACGATCTTTTAATAAACCTCGTTACATATCTATAGATAGATCTATATATATAGATATCTATATCTATATCTATATCTATATCTAGATATAGATATAGATATAGATATAGACATATATATATAGATAGATATAGATATAGATATAGATATAGAGAGAGAGAGAGAGAGAGAGAGAGAGAGAGAGAGAGAAATATATATAGAGAGAGAAATATAGAGATAGGTAGATAGATAGATATAGAAATGTAAAACATTCTTTTTGAATATTTTAAGTTATCTTAATTTTTTTGCTTTACATTTAGTTAGATATTTAGAGATTTTGTTCCAGATATAGAGAGAGATCAAAAGATTATTAACTATATTTTGAGATATTGATATCTAGATATCTATCTATACGATATGTCTTTATAATTTTAAATATTGAGGTAAAATAGGAACTCTACACAAACCACTTCACTACAAATGTTGGAAAATTACTATGTACTAAAATATCTGTGTGCTAATTAGATTAATCATTTTTTGTTTCACATAGGGGAAAAATCACTCAGCCAACAACCAGAAGACAGTCCACCCCAAGCCAAACATGATTGGGAAATCAGCCCAAGTCCCATTGAGGATGTGGAGGAAGGAGAGGTGGGCGACATGGGCACCCCACCAGGTGAGTGTCTGACACACCAGCTTACGTTAATCTATGCATGGCTGCCTTTTGTTTAATGTAATTTGTCTACTCTATTTTAGGGGATCTGGTTGTGCTTCATTCAAGCAATAGTGCCACCCCCGAGGATGTGGAGGAATTAGGCTACATGGGCACCCCACCAGGTCAGTGTCTGAGACAACAGCTTTATTTATGGTAAGGTAAACTATGTATGTGTGCATATTTCTAAAGACATTTTTTGGTTTCATTCCACTTTAGGTACAACAAGAAGTGACTATTTCACCTCTGAAAGTGCCCAACGGCTAATTGGTCAAATAATGGCCTGGAATAAAGACATGTATGAAATGCGTAATCGGCTGGATCGTATGCAGCAGGAAATGAAGGACATGATTGATGTTTTGGGTCGAATCTAAATGCCCTTTTTTAAACCCCAAAACATCAATCATGTCCTTCATTTCCTGTTTTGCTGACCCCATTCTGGGCCTTCTCTTTCTTTTTTTGGCAGAACATAAATGGCTGTTTAACCTAATGTAAAAAAGGAGGGCTGTTTCTCGTAAATACCTCAAAAATCCACAAAAAAATAAAACTTGATTTTCTCAAAAACCCCAAAAAAAAAAAAAAATAATTGATTTTAAAAAACCAAAAAAAACTAAAAAACTTGATTTTAAAAAACCAAAAAAAACTAAAAAAACTTGATTTTAAAAAACCAAAAAAAAATAAAAAAACTTGATTTTAAAAAACCAAAAAAAAAATAAAAAAATAGATTTTAAAAAACCAAAAAAAACTAAAAAAACTTGATTTTAAAAAACCAAAAAAAACTAAAAAAACTTGATTTTAAAAAACCAAAAATAACTAAAAAAACTTGATTAAAAAAAAAAAAAAAATAACAAAACTTGATTTTCAAAAAAACAAAAAAAATAACAAAACTTGATTTTCAAAAAAACAAAAAAAACAACAAAACTTGATTTTCCAAAAAAAAAAAAAAAAGCCTGTTTGCGAAAATCAAAAAGCCAAAAATATTTTTTTGTGGATTAGGTAGAAATATTTAAATATAATTATATTTTTCTACATTATTAAGATATCATTATATTTTTGTCTATGAACATTTTATACTAAATGCAGAACTGAATGCATAACAACCATTAATAAAAACATCTCCTTATAGGAATTAAATAAATGTGTGGTTTGTTATTTCAAGGCTCAGTATCATTTTAGTTATAATTGTAAAAAAGTTGTTTACAGTGGCAATGGAGCTTATTTAGACATTTAAAATTAAAATACAGTTGGCACTACAACTGCTCGACCATAACCTAGGAGACAGCCCAAAAGAAAGGCAAGCAATAAATATAATGCAAGATTTCCTCAATATTTTTTTTATTGTCAAAAATTATATATCCTGGCCCATTGCAATGGCCCCCCTACCCATAAAATAATTAACATATTGCTGTCTAACTTGACGGGCATTTTGGGGGGCCAAGCCAGTACGGACAGTATCCAGGCCTGTAAGGTTGGCTTCTATTTGTCCGGCCTCAGGCCCAACTGTGCCTATATAATTGGTAGAATGCTTGTTTAAAAAGTTGTGCAGAATGCAGCACGATAAAATGATAAAATTAAGTTTGTATTCCGCCAAATTAATGGCTGTTTGAAACAGGCGGAACCGGCTGGCCAGAATTCCAAACGCATTCTCAACCACTCTTCTAGCTCTGGCCAGCCGGTAATTAAAAACCCTCCTCTCCGGGGTGAGGGTTCTTTGGGGGAATGGCCTCATGAGGTGCTTGCTGAGAGCGAAGGCTTCATCGGCAATGAAGACAAAGGGGAGTCCTTCCACGTTAGCCTCATCAGGTGGCAATCCCAGGCCACCACTCTGGAGACGCTGGCAGAACTCCGTCTGGGCAAATACTCCTCCATCCGACATCCGGCCATTCTTCCCCACGTCCACATATAAAAAATCATAGTGTGCCGACACCACCGCCATTAAAACAATACTGTGGAACCCCTTATAATTAAAATAATATGACCCCGAATGGGGTGGTGGCACAATGTGGACATGTTTCCCATCTATAGCCCCTCCACAATTGGGAAAGTCCCAACGGCTGGCAAAATGGGATGCCACAGTCTGCCATTCCTGTGGCGTTGAAGGAAACTGGGGAATCAAACAAGAAAACCAAAATCAATTAATTTGGAAGCTAACATTGCAAAAAAATTAGACAATTAAAAACATTATTCCCCAGCATCAGTATAACATTCAATAATTTAATTCTTCTGGAATAACTAATATGGAAAGGCACACTTATCAGATTGCTCACCCCCTCTGATGGAACATTGATTACATTTTAGGGGGTTGTGAAATCCCTAAAAAAGATTACTTTTAGGACACGCAGGAATTTAGGGACTAAAAAGGCTACAAGACTGCAGTTGTCGCACTCTGCAGGTGCAGTTGCTAACCAGCTTACAGTAAATGAGGTAATGTAAAAAGGCATTCATGTTGCAAGGAGTACACAATCACAGGCAAGGGCAATTAATGAAAACACTTTGTGGCTTGCATATGATTTGATGATGGAAATCAGCAGAGCTTCTGCTCATTTACTAAAGCACTGGAACAAATGCACTTGTAGAGTGCACATGCATTTTGCAAACTGCAACATATATTTGCTTTAGACAAATCAACACCACAGAACATTCAAGCAAATTTTAACGAGGGTGGGGGGGGGGTTGTGAAATCTAGATAATTGCTCATTAGCAGCACACTATTTGGAGTGAGTTTAGGTGGGGGGGGGGGTTGTGAAATCTAGATAATTGCTCATTAGCAGCACACTATTTGGAGTGAGTTTAGGTGGGGGGGGGGGGGGGGGGGTTGTGAAATCTAGATAATTGCTCATTAGCAGCACACTATTTGGAGTGAGTTTAGGTGGGGGGGGGGGGGGAGTTGTGAAATCTAGATAATTGCTCATTAGCAGCACACTATTTGGAGTGAGTTTAGGTGGGGGGGGGGGTTGTGAAATCTAGATAATTGCTCATTAGCAGCACACTATTTGGAGTGAGTTTAGGTGGGGGGGGGTGGGGGAGTTGTGAAATCTAGATAATTGCTAATTATAAGCACACTAAATACACTCAAACAAAATACATTCAAAATGAGTAGACTAGGTGGATATGTTCCCATCACTTCATGCTGGGAAGGTTATTGAAGGAAAATATACATGCATGACAAAAAATAACAGGAAAAAAATCCAGCATGTGTGAGGATAAAAAGGGGACATTCACACTATATTGCAATGATGGTAAGTAGTGTTTGAAGCAAGAAATACATTACATTATCAAAGATTACATAAAAGAACATGTGATGCTAATAAAAGAAAAATATCTTACCTTAATATAGTCCTTCTGCAGGACCTGTATGATGGCAGAACAGGTCTCTGGGATAATGATCCCCAGAGCCTGGGGGGAGATGCCTGTCGAGAACTTAAGGTCCTGCAGGCTTCTCCCTGTGGCCAAATACCGCAAGGTAGCGACCAGCCTCTGCTCCGGAGTGATGGCTTGCCTCATGCAGGTATCCTGCCTGCTGATATAGGGGGTCAGCAAAGCCAACAAACGGTCAAAAACGGGGTCTGTCATCCGGAGAAAGTTCCTGAAATCCTCAGAATTATTCTCACGGATCTCACGGAGCAAAGGCATGTGACAGAACTGGTCACGCTGAAGCAACCAATTCTTGGTCCATGAACTCCTCCTCGCCCTGTTCATGGACTGGTCTTGGGCTGAAGAATAAACTACAGCACCAAGCACATACAATGCACGAGCTCTACGACGAGTACGTACAGGTAACATGGCTTCAAAACGGTCGGCTGGTCAGAACGCACTAAACAGAACGCACTGAAGAACAGCAAGGCCTGTGAAGAACGACCTGAAAATCAGGAACGAGCGGACAATAAAACAAAGATTTCTCAATGCCAACTGACCAAACGCACTGAAAAGCAGATACAAACCTCACAAGCACAGACTGAACAACAGTTAAAACGAACTGAAAAATACGAGTCTCACAAGCGCGAATCGTCTCTCACCAAACTTCTACTAACACGAGATAAACACGAGATTAGCAGAAGGAGCCCAAAGGGTGTCGTACGGGCTATTGAACTTCCGTTTTATAGTCTTGTCGGACTTGGTGTACGTCACCGCGTACTAGGCTGTCGTACTTTTGTGTGGTCGTGTGTGGGCAAGTCCGTTCGTAAGAAAGTCTGCCGCAAGTCCGCCGAAGGTACGTCGGAAGTATGTCGGACAGGCTGTCGGACTTTTGTAGACGAAAAGTCCGACCGTGTGTACGCGGCGTAAGAATTACAGGCCTACAATGTAAAATGCCAAATTTCTATGCAAAACAATTGTACCGCTTTGAGATGCAAAAATCTGACATAATCATACCGCCAGGGAGGTTAGGAACTTGACCCTGGCCTCTTTGAGTGGGACGAAGCCAACCTGGTCTAAATGAATCAGGGCGGGGAGGTGTTGCTGTACTCTAGTTGCAATGATTTTAGTAAATAGTTTAAGGCCAGTATTCAGTAGGGAGATGGGCCTATAGCTCCTGCAAAGGGAGGGGTCTTTGCCTTCTTTTGGGATTACTGCTATGTGAGATTGGAGGGTGGTCTTGTGGAATGGTGTCCCCGTGTCCAGGGTGTTGAAAAGTTTAACCGTGTGTCCACCCGGGGAGGGGAGTAGGGCTTTGTAATATTGGAGTGTGACGCCATCGGGTCCCGGCGCTTTTCTTGGTTTAGTGTTCCCTATGGCTAGTTGAAGTTCTGAGATTGTAATGGGTTCTTCTAGAAGTTCACTAGCATCTTCCGGCAGTGAGGGCATCTGGGATGAGGATATATATTCTAATATGAGAGGGAGTCGTTGTATGTAGATTATATAGCGACTCGTAGAATAGCTGGAACTCCCGCGTGATATGTTGAAGGAGAGTGGTTTTATGGCCAGAAGGGGTCGTAATGTGAGGTATGTAGGATATAAATTTCGGTGCGCGAAGGGATTAGGCCAGCATTCTACCGCACTTATTGCCCAACTCATATACTCGTTTGTGGCAGACCTGGATCGCCGCCTTGGCTCTATAGTGTAGGAGGTCGGCGATTTGTTCACGTAGAGCGCTGAGTTCTCTTTCTAATGATTGTGATGGGGCATGTTTGTGCCCAGCTTCCATGGTCTGCAGGTCCTGTAATAGGATGGTCAATTGTATGGTACGTTTACGTTTTATCCTAGCTTCGTGTTTAATAAGTACACCTCTGATTACCGCCTTTTGTGCTTCCCATACGGTTCCTATGTCGCTGTCAGTGGTGTCGTTGGTTTGGAAGTAGTGTCCTATTTCTTTAGTGACGTCTGCTAATACGTCTTCTTCCGGTAGGAGTGTCAGACTTACACGTACCTGACTGACGAACCCAATGTAGCAGGGGGAGGCCTCCCGTACGTATCTGGTTCCTGGCCCCTGGTAGTGTGAACAGAAGGCACAGGAGCACAGAGTGGTAAGAGAGCCTGGCGGGTGACTTGCGGAAGTAAGGCCCAGGATCCTGATGCAGATAGACTGGAAGTACTTGGCAAGCTGGAGCGTAGGCAGCTGGTGCAGAGCAGGAGCAGAGAAGGGCAGATCTGGTCACAGGCAGAGTTAGCAGCGAGTAGTCAGCACGGTACAGGGGAACAGGCAGGCTCAAAGTCCTGGTCACAGGCAGGGTTGGCAGCAGGCAGACAACATGGTACAATGGAGCAGGCAGATTCGTGGTCAAGGAAAGCCAGGGTCAGGTGCAGGCAGCTAGTAGAGAGGGATCCAAAAGACAAGCCGAGTCACAAGGAGATCAAACAAGCAGACAGGTAACAGGGACACAGGAACTGGGAGCTGCAGATCGGACAGCACTGAGCAGGAAGTTCCAGCAGATTAAATAGAGCGATTGGCGCCAAGCACCGTGTGGGGTCATGTGACAGCTGTATATGAAGAGAGCCGGGTCATGTGACAGCTGTATATGGAGAGAGTCGGGTCATGTGACAGCTGTATATGGAGATAGCCGGGTCATGTGACAGCTGGATATGGAGAGAGCCGGGTCATGTGACAGCTGGATATGGAGATAACCGGGTCATGTGACAGCTGTATATGGAGAGAGTCGGGTCATGTGACAGCTGTATATGGAGATAGCCGGGTCATGTGACAGCTGTATATGGAGAGAGCCGGGTCATGTGACAGCTGGATATGGAGATAACCGGGTCATGTGACAGCTGTATATGGGAGAGAGCCGGGTCATGTGACAGCTGTATATGAAGAGAGCCGGGTCATGTGACAGCTGTATATGGAGAGAGCCGGGTCATGTGACAGCTGTATATGGATAGAGCCAGGTCATGTGACAGCTGGATATGGAGATAGCCGGGTCATGTGACAGCTGTATATGGGAGAGAGCCGGGTCATGTGACAGCTGGATATGGAGAGAGTCGGGTCATGTGACAGCTGTATATGGAGAGAGCCGGGTCATGTGACAGCTGTATATGGAGAGAGTCGGGTCATGTGACAGCTGTATATGGAGAGAGCCGGGTCATGTGACGGCTGTATATGGAGAGAGCCGGGTCATGTGACAGCTGTATATGGAGAGAGCCGGGTCATGTGACAGCTGTATATGGAGAGAGCCGGGTCATGTGACAGCTGGATATGGAGAGAGCCGGGTCATGTGACAGCTGTATATGGAGAGAGCCGGGTCATGTGACAGCTGTATATGGAGAGAGTCGGGTCATGTGACGGCTGTATATGGAGAGAGCCGGGTCATGTGACAGCTGTATATAGAGAGAGTCGGGTCATGTGACAGCTGTATATGGAGAGAGCCGGGTCATGTGACAGCTGTATATAGAGAGAGTCGGGTCATGTGACAGCTGTATATGAAGAGAGCCGGGTCATGTGACAGCTGTATATAGAGAGAGTCGGGTCATGTGACAGCTGTATATGGAGAGAGCCGGGTCATGTGACAGCTGTATATGGAGAGAGTCGGGTCATGTGACGGCTGTATATAGAGAGAGTCGGGTCATGTGACAGCTGTATATGGAGAGAGTCGGGTCATGTGACGGCTGTATATAGAGAGAGTCGGGTCATGTGACAGCTGTATATGGAGAGAGCCGGGTCATGTGACAGCTGTATATGGAGAGAGCCGGGTCATGTGACAGCTGTATATGGAGAGAGCCGGGTCATGTGACAGCTGTATATGGGAGAGAGCCGGGTCATGTGACAGCTTGATATGGGAGAGAGTCGGGTCATGTGACAGCTGTATATGGAGAGAGTCGGGTCATGTGACAGCTGGATATGGAGAGAGTCGGGTCATGTGACAGCTGGATATGGAGAGAGCCGGGTCATGTGACAGCTGGATATGGGAGAGAGTCGGGTCATGTGACAGCTGTATATAGAGAGAGCCGGGTCATGTGACAGCTGTATATGGAGAGAGTCGGGTCATGTGACAGCTGTATATGGAGAGAGTCGGGTCATGTGACAGCTGTATATAGAGAGAGCCGGGTCATGTGACAGCTGGATATGGAGAGAGTCGGATAATGTGACAGCTGGATATGGAGAGAGCCGGGTCATGTGACAGCTGGATATGGGAGAGAGTCGGGTCATGTGACAGCTGTATATAGAGAGAGCCGGGTCATGTGACAGCTGTATATGGAGAGAGTCGGGTCATGTGACAGCTGTATATGGAGAGAGTCGGGTCATGTGACAGCTGTATATGGAGAGAGCCGGGTCATGTGACAGCTGTATATGGAGAGAGTCGGGTCATGTGACAGCTGGAAATGGGGGAGAGTCAGGTCATGTGACAGCTGTATATAGAGAGAGTCGGGTCATGTGACAGCTGGATATGGAGAGAGTCGGGTCATGTGACAGATGTATATGGAGAGAGTCGGGTCATGTGACAGCTGGATATGGAGAGAGTCGGGTCATGTGACAGCTGTATATGGAGAGAGTCGGGTCATGTGACAGCTGTATATGGAGAGAGCCGGGTCATGTGACAGCTGTATATGGAGAGAGCCGGGTCATGTGACAGCTGTATATGAAGAGAGCCGGGTCATGTGACAGCTGTATATGGAGAGAGCCGGGTCATGTGACAGCTGTATATGGGAGAGAGTCGGGTCATGTGACAGCTCGATATGGAGAGAGTCGGGTCATGTGACAGCTGTATATGGAGAGAGCCGGGTCATGTGACAGCTGTATATGAAGAGAGCCGGGTCATGTGACAGCTGTATATGGAGAGAGTCGGGTCATGTGACAGCTGTATATGGAGAGAGCCGGGTCATGTGACAGCTGGATATGGGAGAGAGTCGGGTCATGTGACAGCTGTATATGGAGAGAGTCGGGTCATGTGACAGCTGTATATGGAGAGAGTCGGGTCATGTGACAGCTGTATATGGAGAGAGTCAGGTCATGTGACAGCTGTATATGGGAGAGAGCCGGGTCATGTGACAGCTGTATATGGAGAGAGTCAGGTCATGTGACAGCTGTATATGGGAGAGAGCCGGGTCATGTGACAGCTGTATATGGAGAGAGTCGGGTCATGTGACAGCTGTATATGGAGAGAGTCGGGTCATGTGACAGCTGTATATGAAGAGAGCCGGGTCATGTGACAGCTGTATATGGAGAGAGCCGGGTCATGTGACAGCTGTATATGGAGAGAGCTGGGTCATGTGACAGCTGTATATGGAGAGAGCCGGGTCATGTGACAGCTGGATATGGAGAGAGTCGGGTCATGTGACAGCTGTATATGGAGAGAGCCGGGTCATGTGACAGCTGGATATGGGAGAGAGTCGGGTCATGTGACAGCTGTATATGAAGAGAGCCGGGTCATGTGACAGCTGTATATGGGAGAGAGACGGGTCATGTGACAGCTGTATATAGAGAGAGCCGGGTCATGTGACAGCTGTATATGGAGAGAGTCGGGTCATGTGACAGCTGTATATGGAGAGAGTCGGGTCATGTGACAGCTGTATATGGAGAGAGCCGGGTCATGTGACAGCTGTATATGGAGAGAGTCGGGTCATGTGACAGCTGGAAATGGGGGAGAGTCAGGTCATGTGACAGCTGTATATAGAGAGAGTCGGGTCATGTGACAGCTGGATATGGAGAGAGTCGGGTCATGTGACAGATGTATATGGAGAGAGTCGGGTCATGTGACAGCTGGATATGGAGAGAGTCGGGTCATGTGACAGCTGTATATGGAGAGAGTCGGGTCATGTGACAGCTGTATATGGAGAGAGCCGGGTCATGTGACAGCTGTATATGGAGAGAGCCGGGTCATGTGACAGCTGTATATGAAGAGAGCCGGGTCATGTGACAGCTGTATATGGAGAGAGCCGGGTCATGTCACAGCTGTATATGGGAGAGAGTCGGGTCATGTGACAGCTCGATATGGAGAGAGTCGGGTCATGTGACAGCTGTATATGGAGAGAGCCGGGTCATGTGACAGCTGTATATGGAGAGAGTCGGGTCATGTGACAGCTGTATATGGAGAGAGCCGGGTCATGTGACAGCTGGATATGGGAGAGAGTCGGGTCATGTGACAGCTGTATATGGAGAGAGCCAGGTCATGTGACAGCTGGATATGGGAGAGAGCCGGGTCATGTGACAGCTGTATATGGAGAGAGTCGGGTCATGTGACAGCTGTATATGGAGAGAGTCGGGTCATGTGACAGCTGTATATGGAGAGAGTCGGGTCATGTGACAGATGTATATGGAGAGAGTCGGGTCATGTGACAGCTGTATATGGAGAGAGTCGGGTCATGTGACAGCTGTATATGGAGAGAGTCGGGTCATGTGACAGATGTATATGGAGAGAGTCAGGTCATGTGACAGCTGTATATGGGAGAGAGCCGGGTCATGTGACAGCTGTATATGGAGAGAGTCAGGTCATGTGACAGCTGTATATGGGAGAGAGCCGGGTCATGTGACAGCTGTATATGGAGAGAGTCGGGTCATGTGACAGCTGTATATGGAGAGAGTCGGGTCATGTGACAGCTGTATATGAAGAGAGCCGGGTCATGTGACAGCTGTATATGGAGAGAGCCGGGTCATATGACAGCTGTATATGGAGAGAGCCGGGTCATGTGACAGCTGGATATGGAGATAGCCGGGTCATGTGACAGCTGTATATGGGAGAGAGCCGGGTCATGTGACAGCTGGATATGGAGAGAGTCGGGTCATGTGACAGCTGTATATGGAGAGAGCCGGGTCATGTGACAGCTGGATATGGGAGAGAGTCGGGTCATGTGACAGCTGTATATGGAGAGAGTCGGGTCATGTGACAGCTGTATATGGAGAGAGTCGGGTCATGTGACAGCTGTATATGGGGGAGAGTCGGGTCATGTGACAGCTGTATATGGAGAGAGTCGGGTCATGTGACGGCTGTATATGTAGAGAGTCGGGTCATGTGACAGCTGTATATGGGGGAGAGTCGGGTCATGTGACAGCTGTATATGGAGAGAGTCGGGTCATGTGACAGCTGTATATGGAGAGAGTCGGGTCATGTGACAGCTGTATATGGAGAGAGCCGGGTCATGTGACAGCTGTATATGGAGAGAGTCGGGTCATGTGACAGCTGGAAATGGGGGAGAGTCAGGTCATGTGACAGCTGTATATAGAGAGAGTCGGGTCATGTGACAGCTGGATATGGAGAGAGTCGGGTCATGTGACAGCTGTATATGGAGAGAGTCGGGTCATGTGACAGCTGGATATGGAGAGAGTCGGGTCATGTGACAGCTGTATATGGAGAGAGTCGGGTCATGTGACAGCTGGATATGGAGAGAGTCGGGTCATGTGACAGCTGTATATGGAGAGAGCCGGGTCATGTGACAGCTGGATATGGGAGAGAGACGGGTCATGTGACAGCTGTATATGGAGAGAGTCGGGTCATGTGACAGCTGGATATGGAGAGAGTCGGGTCATGTGACAGCTGTATATGGAGAGAGCCGGGTCATGTGACAGCTGGATATGGGAGAGAGTCGGGTCATGTGACAGCTGTATATGGAGAGAGTCGGGTCATGTGACAGCTGGATATGGAGAGAGTCGGGTCATGTGACAGCTGTATATGGAGAGAGTCGGGTCATGTGACAGCTGTATATGGAGAGAGCCGGGTCATGTGACAGCTGGATATGGAGAGAGCCGGGTCATGTGACAGCTGTATATGGGAGAGAGCCGGGTCATGTGACAGCTGGATATGGAGAGAGCCGGGTCATGTGACAGCTGGAAATGGGGGAGAGTCGGGTCATGTGACAGCTGGATATGGAGAGAGTCGGGTCATGTGACAGCTGTATATGGAGAGAGTCGGGTCATGTGACAGCTGGAAATGGGGGAGAGTCAGGTCATGTGACAGCTGTATATAGAGAGAGTCGGGTCATGTGACAGCTGGATATGGAGAGAGTCGGGTCATGTGACAGCTGTATATGGAGAGAGTCGGGTCATGTGACAGCTGGATATGGAGAGAGTCGGGTCATGTCACAGCTGGATATGGAGAGAGTCGGGTCTTGTGACAGCTGTATATGGAGAGAGTCGGGTCTTGTGACAGCTGTATATGGAGAGAGTCGGGTCATGTGACAGCTGTATATGGAGATAGCCGGGTCATGTGACAGCTGTATATGGAGAGAGTCGGGTCATGTGACAGCTGGATATGGAGATAACCGGGTCATGTGACAGCTGTATATGGAGAGAGTCGGGTCATGTGACAGCTGTATATGGAGATAGCCGGGTCATGTGACAGCTGTATATGGAGAGAGTCGGGTCATGTGACAGCTGGATATGGAGATAACCGGGTCATGTGACAGCTGGATATAGAGAGAGCCGGGTCATGTGACAGCTGGATATGGAGATAACCGGGTCATGTGACAGCTGTATATGGGAGAGAGCCGGGTCATGTGACAGCTGTATATGAAGAGAGCCGGGTCATGTGACAGCTGTATATGGAGAGAGCCGGGTCATGTGACAGCTGTATATGGATAGAGCCAGGTCATGTGACAGCTGGATATGGAGATAGCCGGGTCATGTGACAGCTGTATATGGGAGAGAGCCGGGTCATGTGACAGCTGTATATGGGAGAGACCCGGGTCATGTGACAGCTGGATATGGAGAGAGTCGGGTCATGTGACAGCTGTATATGGGAGAGAGCCGGGTCATGTGACAGCTGGATATGGAGAGAGTCGGGTCATGTGACAGCTGTATATGGAGAGAGCCGGGTCATGTGACAGCTGTATATGAAGAGAGCCGGGTCATGTGACAGCTGTATATGGAGAGAGTCAGGTCATGTGACAGCTGTATATGGAGAGAGCCGGGTCATGTGACAGCTGGATATGGAGAGAGTCAGGTCATGTGACAGCTGTATATGGAGAGAGCCGGGTCATGTGACAGCTGTATATGGAGAGAGTCGGGTCATGTGACAGCTGTATATGGAGAGAGCCGGGTCATGTGACAGCTGTATATGAAGAGAGCCGGGTCATGTGACAGCTGTATATGGAGAGAGCCGGGTCATGTGACAGCTGTATATGGAGAGAGCCGGGTCATGTGACAGCTGTATATGGAGAGAGTCAGGTCATGTGACAGCTGTATATGGAGAGAGCCGGGTCATGTGACAGCTGTATATGGAGAGAGTCAGGTCATGTGACAGCTGTATATGGAGAGAGCCGGGTCATGTGACAGCTGTATATGAAGAGAGCCGGGTCATGTGACAGCTGTATATGGAGAGAGCCGGGTCATGTGACAGCTGGATATGGAGATAGCCGGGTCATGTGACAGCTGTATATGGGAGAGAGCCGGGTCATGTGACAGCTGTATATGAAGAGAGCTGGGTCATGTGACAGCTGTATATGGAGAGAGCCGGGTCATGTGACAGCTGTATATGGAGAGAGCCGGGTCATGTGACAGCTGGATATGGAGATAGCCGGGTCATGTGACAGCTGTATATGGAGAGAGCCGGGTCATGTGACAGCTGTATATGGGAGAGAGCCGGGTCATGTGACAGCTGGATATGGAGAGAGCCGGGTCATGTGACAGCTGTATATGGAGAGAGCCGGGTCATGTGACAGCTGGATATGGAGAGAGCCGGGTCATGTGACAGATGTATATGGAGAGAGTCGGGTCATGTGACAGCTGTATATGGAGAGAGTCGGGTCATGTGACAGCTGTATATGGGAGAGAGCCGGGTCATGTGACAGCTGTATATGGAGAGAGTCGGGTCATGTGACAGCTGTATATGAAGAGAGTCGGGTCATGTGACAGCTGTATATGGGAGAGAGCCGGGTCATGTGACAGCTGTATATGGAGAGAGTCGGGTCATGTGACAGCTGTATATGGAGAGAGTCGGGTCATGTGACAGCTGTATATGGGAGAGAGCCGGGTCATGTGATAGCTGGATATGGGAGAGAGTCGGGTCATGTGACAGCTGTATATGGAGAGAGTCGGGTCATGTGACAGCTGTATATGGGGGAGAGTCGGGTCATGTGACAGCTGTATATGGAGAGAGTCGGGTCATGTGACAGCTGTATATGGGGGAGAGTCGGGTCATGTGACAGCTGTATATGGAGAGAGTCGGGTCATGTGACAGCTGTATATGGAGAGAGTCGGGTCATGTGACAGCTGTATATGGGGGAGAGTCGGGTCATGTGACAGCTGTATATGGAGAGAGCCGGGTCATGTGACAGCTGTATATGGAGAGAGTCGGGTCATGTGACAGCTGTATATGGAGAGAGTCGGGTCATGTGACAGCTGTATATGGAGAGAGCCGGGTCATGTGACAGCTGGATATGGAGAGAGTCGGGTCATGTGACAGCTGTATATGGAGAGAGCCGGGTCATGTGACGGCTGTATATGGAGAGAGCCGGGTCATGTGACGGCTGTATATGGAGAGAGCCGGGTCATGTGACAGCTGGATATGGAGAGAGCCGGGTCATGTGACAGCTGGATATGGAGAGAGTCGGGTCATGTGACAGCTGTATATGGAGAGAGCCGGGTCATGTGACAGCTGTATATGGGAGAGAGTCGGGTCATGTGACAGCTGTATATGGAGAGAGTCGGGTCATGTGACAGCTGTATATGGAGAGAGCCGGGTCATGTGACAGCTGGATATGGAGAGAGCCGGGTCATGTGACAGCTGGATATGGAGAGAGCCGGGTCATGTGACAGCTGGATATGGAGAGAGCCGGGTCATGTGACAGCTGGATATGGAGAGAGCCGGGTCATGTGACAGCTGGATATGGAGAGAGCCGGGTCATGTGACAGCTGGATATGGAGTCTGAACACATGAGGAGAAGCACCTCATCCTGCACAGTCTGATGTGCTCCAATCAATGTAGGACATGCAGTGCTATTAGGAACATACTGCATGGGGATACAAGCCTGACGGCAGGAGACGAGCTCGGTGCTCGTGGATGATTTTACCTATTTCAGCTTTTTAATGTGAGTTTATCTTTTGGTACTTTTAATAAACTGGTTTGTTGTTATACTGGATTACGCTATATGCATATTTCTTCATACCAACATCTATTGAGTCCATATGACAAGCGCTGGGAGCAGGAGCGGACCGAGGCTGCCACTCTGGGGACATACGAACTCGGCGTTCGTTGCATTGACGCCTACGCTCATTTTCCTTAAGTGAGTGTGCACTGCTCGATCCGTCCCTGTCCCAATACAGCTATTGCGGTATTACGCTATATATACTTTCTTATGTTTTTTCCACATGATCCTTTATATCCTTTTCTGAGAATCTTCTAACAACATACGGGACATGGCCATATTGGTTCTTCCAATCCATCATCTTCACCTGTGATCTGTGATCGTGCTGTACACCTTACAGCTGTGAGGTGACACGGAGGTGATATCACTGAAGATTGCATCTGTTACACTCGTCCCTTTGGTGGAAGTGTCCTTTTTTCTTATATATTGTTTGCTTTGGACTTTTTTTATTCTATCTAGATCTATATATTATATATATATTTTCACCAGCCCATGGACTTTCACCATTTATATGTTTATATCAGCTCACTCTGGTCTAGTTTACATATTTTTACTGCACAAGTAACTATTTCCTATTGGATGTACATTTATTCCATGTGTTATTTAATATTTTTTCCCTAATTTCTTATTTGTACCCTTTTGGTTTACACCCCTCCCCTCACAGCGCAAACACCATCACCATTGACATATGGATATGAGAGAGAGCCGGGTCATGTGACAGCTGTATATGGAGAGAGCCGGGTCATGTGACAGCTGTATATGGAGAGAGCCGGGTCATGTGACAGCTGTATATGGAGAGAGCTGGGTCATGTGACAGCTGTATATGGAGAGAGCCAGGTCATGTGACAGCTGTATATGGAGAGAGTCGTGTCATGTGACAGCTGTATATGGAGAGAGCCGGGTCATGTGACAGCTGTATATGGAGAGACGGGTCATGTGACAGCTGTATATGGAGAGAGCCGGGTCATGTGACAGCTGTATATGGAGAGAGCCGGGTCATGTGACGGCTGTATATGGAGAGAGCCAGGTCATGTGACAGCTGTATATGGGAGAGAGTCGTGTCATGTGACAGCTGTATATGGAGAGAGCCGGGTCATGTGACAGCTGTATATGGAGAGAGCCAGGTCATGTGACAGCTGTATATGGGAGAGAGCCGGGTCATGTGACAGCTGTATATGGAGAGAGTCGGGTCATGTGACAGCTGTATATGGAGAGAGCCGGGTCATGTGACAGCTGTATATGGAGAGAGCCGGGTCATGTGACAGCTGTATATGGAGAGAGCTGGGTCATGTGACAGCTGTATATGGAGAGAGCCAGGTCATGTGACAGCTGTATATGGGAGAGAGCCGGGTCATGTGACAGCTGGATATGGAGAGAGCCAGGTCATGTGACAGCTGTATATGGGAGAGAGCCGGGTCATGTGACAGCTGGATATGGAGAGAGTCGGGTCATGTGACAGCTGTATATGGGAGAGAGCCGGGTCATGTGACAGCTGTATATGGAGAGAGCCGGGTCATGTGACAGCTGTATATGGAGAGAGCCGGGTCATGTGACAGCTGTATATGGAGAGAGCCGGGTCATGTGACAGCTGGATATGGAGAGAGTCGGGTCATGTGACAGCTGGATATGGAGAGAGTCGGGTCATGTGACAGCTGGATATGGAGAGAGCCGGGTCATGTGACAGCTGGATCTGGAGAGAGTCGGGTCTTGTGACAGCTGTATATGGAGAGAGTCGGGTCATGTGACAGCTGTATATGGAGAGAGTCGGGTCATGTGACAGCTGGATATGGAGAGAGTCGGGTCATGTGACAGCTGTATATGGAGAGAGCCGGGTCATGTGACAGCTGGATATGGAGAGAGCCGGGTCATGTGACAGCTGGATATGGAGAGAGCCGGGTCATGTGACAGCTGTATATGGAGAGAGCCGGGTCATGTGACAGCTGGATATGGAGAGAGTCGGGTCATGTGACAGCTGGATATGGAGAGAGTCGGGTCATGTGACAGCTGTATATGGAGAGAGTCGGGTCATGTGACAGCTGTATATCGGAGAGAGCCGGGTCATGTGATAGCTGTATATGGAGAGTAGGGATGAGCTTCGTGTTTGAATCGAACGCATGTTCGACTCGAACATCGCCTGTTCGGTTGTTCGCCGAATTACGAACGATATAGGCCAATCACGCCAAATTCGAGTGGCGCGTCATGGCCCATAATTCACTGCGGCATCGCAGTGCATTGCTGGCTGATGATTGGCCAAGCATGCACTATGACCCGCATGCTTGGCCAATCACAGCGCCGTCTGTACAGAGAGCCGTGATTGGCCAAAACCAGGGTGGCTTTGGCCAATTATGGCTCAGGGGGTTTAGTACACGCCCCACACTATATAAGGCCGCCTGCACGGTGGCCCTGTGTAGTGTGTTCCGGCGTTGAGAGAGAGATAGATAGACAGAGAGACAGTGTCATGTGATTTAAGTTAGATAGAGTAGGCAGGCGAGTCAGTTAGCTGCACTTACAGTGTATTGTGTGTATATATATACATCCTAGGTGTTGTGTGTGTGTGTATATATATATATATACACACACTGTATTCAGCTTAGCTTAGCGTTCCTGTTATTCTCTTCCTACTACTGACAGGCAGGCGGGTGTTTTTACAGTATTTACAGCTACCTGAAAAAAATTGCTGGTGTTCTTCTGATTCAATTAGTCCTATTAGCTACAGTATTAACAGTGTAGTGCATCGTCTGCACAGTGTGCACCTAAAGCTACCTGAAGAAAATTAGTGTAATTCTGATCCTATTAGTACAGTACCGCAGGCAGCTGCAGTATTTACAAGTTAGTGTAGTGTGTCCTCTGCACAGTGTGCACCCAAAGCTACCTGAAGAAAATTAGTGGTGTTCTTCTGATCCTATTAGTACAGTACCGCAGGCAGCTGCAGTATTTACAAGTTAGTGTAGTGCGTCCTCTGCACAGTGTGCACCTAAAGCTACCTGAAGAAAATTAGTGGTGTTCTTCTGATCCTATTAGTACAGTACCGCAGGCAGCTGCAGTATTTACAAGTTAGTTTAGTGCGTCCTCTGCACAATGTGCACCTTATGCCGCGTACACACGATCGGACTTTACGGCATACTTGGTCCGGCGTACCGGATTTCATCGGACAATTCGATCGTGTGTGGGCTGCAGCGGACTTTGTTTTATCAAAAGTTTGACGGACTTAGATTTGAAACATGTTTCAAATCTATCCGACGGATTCGAGTCCGGTCGAAAAGTCCACTCGTCTGTATGCTAGTCCAACGGTCAAAAACCGAGGCTAGGGCAGCTATTGGCTACTGGCTATGAACTTCCTTGTTTTAGTCCGGTCGTACGTCATCACGTACGAATCCGTCAGACTTTGGTTGATTGTGTGTAGGCAAGTCCGTTCATTTGGAAAGTCCGTCGTAAAGTCCGTCGAAAAAGTCCGCTGGGCAAAGTATGTCATAAAGTCCGGTCATGTGTACGCGGCATAAGGCTACCTAAACAAAATTAGTGGTGTTCTTCTGATCCTATTATTACAGTACCGCAGGCAGCTGCAGTATTTACAAGTTAGTGTAGTGCGTCCTCTGCACAGTGTGCACCTAAAGCTACCTGAAGAAAATTAGTGCTGTTCTTCTGATCCTATTAGTACAGTACCGCAGGCAGCTGCAGTATTTACAAGTTAATGTAGTGCGTCCTCTGCACAGTGTGCACCTAAAGCTACCTGAAGAAAATTAGTGCTGTTCTTCTGATCCTATTAGTACAGTACCGCAGGCAGCTGCAGTATTTACAAGTTAATGTAGTGCGTCCTCTGCACAGTGTGCACCTAAAGCTACCTGAAGAAAATTAGTGGTGTTCTGATCCTATTAGTACAGTACCACAGGCAGCTGCAGTATTTAAAAGTTAGTGTAGTGCGTCCTCTGCACAGTGTGCACCTAAAGCTACCTGGAGACAATTGCTGTTGTTCTGCTCCTATTAATACCGCAGGCAGGCAGCTACAGTATTTACAGTTAGTGCACTGTGTCCTCTGCACAGTGTGCACCTAAAGCTACCTGAAGAAAATTAGTGCTGTTCTTCTGATCCTATTAATACCACAGGCAGGCAGCTACAGTATTTACAGTTAGTGTAGTGCGTCCTCTGCACAGTGTGCACCTCAAGCTACCTAAACAAAATTAGTGGTGTTCTTCTGATCCTATTAGTACAGTACCGCAGGCAGCTGCAGTATTTACAAGTTAGTGTAGTGCGTTCTCTGCACAGTGTGCACCTAAAGCTACCTGAAGAAAATTAGTGGTGTTCTTCTGATCTTATTAGTACAGTACCACAGGCAGCTGCAGTATTTACAAGTTAGTGTAGTGTGTCCTCTGCACAGTGTGCACCTAAAGCTACCTGAAGAAAATTAGTGGTGTTCTTCTGATCCTATTAATACCACAGGCAGGCCGCTATAGCATTTACAGTTAGTGTAGTGCGTCCTCTGCACAGTGTGCACCTAAAGCTACCTGAAGACAATTGCTGTTGTTCTTCTCCTATTAATACCACAGGCAGGCAGTTACAGTATTTACAGTTAGTGTACTGCGTCCTCTGCATAGTGTGCACCTAAATCTACCTGAAGACAATTGCTAGTGTTCTCATACTAATAATACTACAGGCAGGCAGTTGATTCTGCTAGCTGCAGTATCAGTATATATATACACATCCCAGCTTTGTGCAGCTACATCTCACTGCAGGCCATAGGTGTGCGCAGCCTATTGCATTAGGGTGTGCACCCCAAAGCTCAAACACACACGCCTTTCTCTGCAGCCTCGTTTGTATGGGGCAGTGAATGAATGGGAAGTGCTCTGTGCTGAGTGGCTTCCTGTTCATTCACAAACTGAAGCATAGGAAACAAAGTTTACTGTGCTTCAGTTGTGAATGAACACCGTGAGCGAGTGTGTTCACTGTGTTCATTTAGAAAAGGAAGGGGCTGGTAAATTACATATTTACTAGCCCCTTCCCCTCTTCTCCATCCTGAAACATCCACCACAGCAGAAGAGGGAGAGGAGGGAAGCCAGCAGCACTATGGGGTGGGGAGACCAACACGGGGGGAAACCCGGGTAGTAGGGGGAATCGGCACCGCACGTAGTGATTAGGGTGTGCCCAGGCACACCTGGCACACCCCCTGCGCACGCCTATGCTGCAGGCCATTAGTATGTCTGGAAGGCCAACAAGGAGAGGCAGACAGTCACAAGCCAATAAAAGAGGGCAAGCAGGCTCTGTGTCTAGAGGCAACAGTGCTGGTCGTGGAGACGGTGTATCCTCATCAGCACGTGGCCGTGGGACACGCTTGTCCTTTTTTCCGGCAGCTGGCCGTGTTGAGCCGCAACATGCGAAAGACTTGGTAGAGTGGATGACCAAGCTGTCCTCATCCTCCTCATCCTCTCTCACCCAGGCTCAGGGTACTTTGTCTGGTAAAGCAGCTGCCAACACGGCCTCTTCCCTCGGCTCAATGGCATCAGTCACTCCTTCCCTAGCCCCACCATGTCCTCCTGAGGAGTCCCCCGAACTGTTTGACCACAGTGTTGGGTACATGCTCCAAGAGGATGCCCAGCGTTTTGAAGGCTCTGATGATGGTACCCAGCTAGAGGAAGGCAGTAACGTGAGCCCAAAGAGAGGGGGTGCCCAAGAACGACAGCAATCTGGCAGTCATGTTCCCCCAGCTGCAGCATACTGCCAGCTTTGCTCCAGTGATGAGGAGGGAGGGGATGATAAGGTCACTGACTCCACGTGGGTGCCTGATAGGAGAGAGGAGGAGGAGGCACATCACCAAGAGCCTCCAGGGGCCAGCTTAAGGGCAGCACACCGACTGCATCACACCGCAGAGCTCCGCATGTGCAGGGCGCTGATGTCTCTGCATGTTATTCCAAAAGTTCTTTGGTGTGGGCCTTTTTTGAGATGAGTGCATCAGATCCCACCGCTGCTATTTGCAATATATGTCTCAAGTGTATCTCTCGTGGCCAAAACATCTCCCGCTTGGGCACCACACCTTGCTTGACCAGGCATATGTTGACCTGCCACGCAGTTCATTGGCAAGCATACCTAAAAGACCCACACCAAAGAACAAAGAGGACCTCTCCTTGCTCCTCATCAGCTGAGATCTCCAACCCCACTATACCTTCAGTCCTCTCTGAGACCTGCACTGAGAGGAATGAAGATGTAGAATTAGGTGTGCCACAGCCAAGTACTTGGGGGCAATCTGCTATCGGTACACCGACATCAGATTGTACCAGGCAAATTTCCCTGCCCCAGCTGCTGCACTGCTTAAAGAAGTTCACTCCCAGCCATCCACATGCCCAGCGGTTGAATGCTAGCTTGGCTAAATTGCTAGCACTTCAACTGCTGCCTTTTCAGTTGGTAGACTCTGCCCCCTTCCGTGAGTTTGTGGAATGTGCGGTTCCTCAGTGGCAGGTTCCCAAACGCCACTTTTTCTCACAATAGGCGATTCTAGCTCTCTACCGGCATGTGGAAGGCAATGTCTTGCCAAAAGATGCCATGAGGTGCTTGAGTTGGTGTGCTTGGGGGACAGGAGCCATACTGGGTCAGAGGTTCTGTCAGCTCTGCAGGGGCAGGTTCAGAGGTGGTTGACGCCAAGCCAACTTAAGGCAGGAATGGTGGTTTGCGACAATGGCACCAACCTCCTCTCCGCCCTCCGACAGGGACAACTGACCCATGTGCCCTGTTTGGCTCACGTCTTTAACTCGGTGGTGCAGTGGTTCTTGGGCAGGTACCCGGGCTTACAGGATGTCCTGAGGCAGGCCAGGAAAGTCTGTGTGCATTTCTGCAGGTCATATAATGCCAGTGCTCGGCTGGCTGACCCCCAAAAGGAATTTAACCTGCCCAAGAACCACCTAATCTGTGACATGCCCACCAGGTGGAACTCAACGTTGGCCATGCTGTAGCGGCTGCACACGCAGCAGAAGGCCATCAATGAGTACCTGTGTGACTATGGCACCAGGACAGGGTCAGAGGAGCTTGTTTTTTTTCCCCACGCCAGTGGGCCATGATCAGGGATGCATGCACTGTCCTGTCACCATTTGAGGAGGCCACGAGGATAGTGAGCAGTGACAGTGCATGCATCAGTGACACTGTCCCCCTTGTCCACCTGTTGGAGCACACGCTGCGTGGAATAATGGACAGGGCACTTGAGGCAGAACAGAGGCAGGAAGAGGAGGACTTCCTTAGCTCTCAAGGCCCCCTTTATCCAGACAGTGTTCCTGCGTGCACGCCAATCACACAGGAAGAGGACGAGGAGGAGGAGGATTGTGTCAGTATGGAGGTGGAGCCTGGCACTCAGCATCAGCAGCAGTCTTTAAGTGATCATTTACAGTCCCAAGAAACCCATGGACTTGTACGTGGCTGGGAGGAGGTGGCTGCGGATCATGTCGTCCTTAGTGACCCAGAGGACTCCGGACCGAATGCCTCAGCAAACCTATGCTCCATGGCCTCCCTGATCCTGCAAAGCCTGTGTAAGGATCCTCGTATTCGTGGTATCAAGGAGAGGGATCAATACTGGCTGGCAACCCTCCTTGATCCACGTTACAAGGGTAAGGTTGCGGACCTTATCTTGCTGTCGCAGAGGAAGCAGAGGATGAAACACCTTCGGGAGGCCTTGCAGAAAGGTCTGTGCAACGAGTTTCCAGAGACTGGGAGGTTACAAACTCCTGTTTCTGGACAAAGTGTTGCTGAGGCTTCGGTCAGTCAAAGAAGGAGTGGTGGAGAAGGTGGCCGTCTGACCGATGCGTTCAGACAATTTTTTAGTCCACAGCCCCAGGGTATGATCGGTTCCAGCAACCATCGCCAGCTTCTGTTTTACATGGTGCAGGAATACGTAGGGGCAAGATCTGAGTTGGACACCTTTCCCACCGAAAATCCTCTGGGTTACTGGGTCTTGAGGATGGATCACTGGCCAGAGCTTGCACAGTATGCAATTGAGCTACTGGCCTGTTCTGCATCCAGCGTTCTTTCGGAACACACATTCAGTGCTGCTGGAGGTTTTGTAACCGATCACAGGGTGCGCCTGTCCACTGACTCGGTCGATCGACTGACCTTCATAAAAATGAATCAGTCTTGGATCCCCACCAGCTACCAAGCACCTGATGCTGATGTAACCGAATAATTTTTTTTGAAATGTCAGATCCCTTCAAGACTGTCTATGCTGATGCTGAGTGACTATCCTGTTATGCTGAGTGACTATCCTCTTCCTCCTCAATGATCATGCTGATAGCTTGTAAGAATATTTTTGGTTCTGGGCGCTGCCACCAGTGGCTAAGGCCCAATTTTTCAGCCCCTGTTTAATAGGGGTGTGTAATTACAATTTTTGATGCAATATTTTGCAAGGAGGGTTCATTGCTGCACTCAACTAGAGTATTTGTGAGGGGTTGCAGTGTTGTGGCACCAGCATCAGTGCCCAAGGCCCAATTTTTCAGCCCCTGTTTAACAGGGGCGTGTAATTACAATTTTTGATGCAATACTTTGCAGCAGGGCTTGTTCCTGCACTCCCACTAGAGTATCTGTGAGGGGTTGCAGTGTTGTGGCACCAGTGCCTAAGGCCCAATTTTTCAACAGGGAAATGTCAGATCCCTTCAAGACTGCCTATGCTGATGCTGAGAGACTATCCTGTTATGCTGAGTGACTACCCTCTTCCTCCTCAATGATCATGCTGATAGCTTGAAAGAATATTTTTGGTTCTGGGCGCTGCCACCAATGCCTAAGGCCCAATTTTTCAGCCCCTGTTCAACAGGGACATGTAATTACAATTCTTGATCTAATATTTCACAGCAGGGCCCATTCCTGCGCCCACCAAGAGTAACTGTGAGGGCTTAGAGTGTTGTGGCAACACCAACACCTAAGGCCCATATTTCTACAGAGTATATAGGGCAGGCCCCTACTTTCAAGCATCCAAACGACTCCTACTTGCAAACGGAAGGGGACAACAGGAAGTGAGATGAAATCTACCCCTAGGAGGGGAAATTCTCTCCTGTAAGAGTCAATATGGGAAAAACTTTTCTCCTTTCCACTGATGCTTTATCACCAATCCTTGTTTCACTAAAAACCCCAAATTTTCAAAAAACATTTGTCATTGGGACAGAAAGTGAGGTGAAATCTTCTGAAGAGGAGCACAGACAGCAAAACAAATGTCACAGGGGTGATCACCCTTCCCTATGTTTTCCAAAAAAGCTTAAAATAGATTTTTTGGCTGGAGCTAAACACGTTAAAAATGTACCAGTTCCAAATTACAAACAGATTCTACTTAACAACAAACCTCCAGTCCCTGTCTTGTTTGCACCATCTGTATACTGCTGTTCAGAGTATATAGGGCCTGGTGGCCCCACACCTTTCCTTTTTTTAATTTGGGTGCGGGGTTCCCCTTAATATTCATACAAGACCTAAAGGGCCTGGTAATGGACTGGGGGGTACCCATGCCGTTTGTCTCACTGATTTTCATCCATATTACCAGGACCCGATATTACATTAAAGCCGTAAGCAGTTTTAATTGACTTTTATTCCTTTAAAAATGACATTTTGTGCAGGGACTGTTCTAAGCACGGGAAACACGCGCCACTTTACAGGCATACTATAGACACCCCCCCAGGTACGATATTTAAAGGAATTATTCACTTTTTTTTTCACTTTAAGCATCATTAAAATCACTGCTCCTGAAAAAACGTCCGTTTTTTTTTTGCATTGATACATGTCCTCTGGGGCAGGACCCAGGTCCCCAAACCCTTTTTAGGACAATACCACGCAAATTAGCCTTTAAAATTAACACTTTTGATTTCGAAGGTTCGAGTCCCATAGACGTCAATGGGGTTCTAACGTTCGTGTAAATTTTCGGTCCTTTCGCAGGTTCTGGTGCGAACCGAACCGGGGGGGTGTTCGGCTCATCCCTAGTCTCCTCTCTTGGATCCCCAAAACTCACTCTTCACTAAGAGATCACCCAAGGAGGTAGCACGTCTATATGTCATGGTGGGAACAGGAGGTACAAAAGGTACTACCACAGGATCCGAGGTCGAACGATGCCAATATTTTTTACAGATTTGTGTAATTTGAGCATGGCCACTGGAATAAGTGGTAATGATGCAAGTTTCCGAGGGTTTAGTTCTGGGGGTCAGTAGATCACGTCTGTTGTTAGTTTCTGTATCTTTGTTTGGCTTTATAGAGGACTTGTTGATACATATATACATCCATCTTTTCTATTTTCCTACCAGATATCTGTTCCCACCAGTAAGGGGCTATCCTTGTGAGCTTCGATGGATCGCTCCGAGGCGGATATCTGATCTGCTTCCACTCAATTAGCTGCAACTATTTCAGCTTTTCATCCCATCTTTATGGGATTGAATCCTCAAACACTTCAAGCCATATTAATACACTATGAAGGTGCAGCTCAGCAGAATCTAAGACCTGACCTTCCGCCTTCCCTACTGACTTGTATTGTCGAAAAGAAAACACAGAGTTGTGAATACAAGATATATTCATTCCATCTACTACATGTGCCATATTGTTGCCAAACCAGCTAATTGTAAATGATAACAAATGTTACTTCAGTATTGATACACCTCCTCCCTTTTTCCTTGTGTAGCACTAACTCTCGGTGGAGCTGCTGGTTTAAAGTGGGCTGTTACCTTCACTCTCCTTCCCTCTGTTTCACCGGCACCGGGTCTAGGGTCCCGTTGAGTTTATCTCTGGACGATATAAGCATCCTCTGCCGGGTTAGCCCCCCCATATCAAAATTTTTGAAAAAATCTTATGCAGTTTGTTAGATCTTTGTTAGATCAGGTTAGATCAACCATTGTTTGCATTAGATCTCACACAGAAGAAGCAATATTAACAGTTATTTGCTGGGGGGGCTAACCCGTCATCAGCCCCCCTTATCAAAAAAATGACCAAACCGTTTGCTATTTTGGAAGCAATTTGTTAGATCCGGTAAGATCAAGTGTTTTTAACGTTAGATCTCACATAATTAGAGACTTATTAAGTGATTAATGAGGGGGGCTGGCCCCCCTTATCAAATTTTCTGGCCAAAAATCATTCAGGCTAATAGATATTCATTAGATCCGGTAGGATCAAGTGGTTTTAACGTTAGATCTCACATCATTTCAGAGATATTCCACATCAAAATAGAGATATTAGGTGGTACATATGGACGGGCTTGCCCCCCCCCTTATCAAATTTTCTGGGCAAAAATCATTCAGGCTAATAGACATTCGTTAGATCCGGTAAGATCAAGTGGTTTTAACGTTAGATCTCACATCATTTCAGAGATATTCCCCATCAAAATAGAGATATTAGGTGGTACATGTGGACGAGTTAGCCCCCCTACATGCAATTTTCTGACCAAAAATCATCTAAGCTAATAGATATTCGTTAGATCCGGTAAGATCAAGTGGTTTTAACGTTAGATCTCACATCATTTCAGAGATATTCCACATCAAAATAGAGATATTAGGTGGTACATATGGACGGGCTGGCCCCCCCTTATCAAATTTTCGGGCCAAAAATCATTCAGGCTAATAGATTTCCGTTAGATCCGGTAAGATCAAGTGTTTTTAGTTTTTAACGTTAGATCTCACATAGAGACTTATTAAGTGATTAATGAGGGGTGGCTGGCCCCCCTTATCAAATTTTCTGGCCAAAAATCATTCAGGCTCATAGATATTCATTAGATCTGGTAAGATCAAGTGGTTTTAATGTTAGATCTCACATAATTTCAGAGATATTCCACATAATAATAGAGATATTAGGTGATATTAGGTGGTAAATAAGGATGGGTTGGCCCCCCCACATGCCATTTTCTGACCAAAAATCATTCAGGCTAATAGATATTCGTTAGATCCGGTAAGATCAAGTGGTTTTAACTTTAGATCTCACATAATTTCAGAGATATTCCATAAAAAATAGAGATATTAGGTGGTACAGAAGGTACATCCATCTTCAACCGTCTCTGGATGGTCTCTGCAACCTTCTTTGCATGGTTCTTCAGCGGGTGCCTGTAGTCTCTCCTCACACCTCCGTTCACCTCGCCTCATGGTGATCTCTTCTCAGACCAACAAGCTTAAGTCTTTAGCTAGCCCCCCCTTCTTGCAAAGCAGGCTGGGCTTGGTAGTTCCACCCCCTGTAGAATCAATGGGGCTATATTGTGGGCCGTGGTCCTCTGCTGCTGCTTGATTGGCTCCCTCTCCCTGGCAATAGGGACACACGAAGAGGAGAGGAAGGGGGAGAAATCCCCCATAGGGACTGACAGGCGTGCTCTCCCTCAGTGAGTGCCTGTGTCAGTGTCTATTCAGTCCAGCGGTCGCTGGCAGGAATGGCGGGAGGTGCGGGACCATGGGTGATAGAGTAGCCCCCGCTACACACTCCCCCCACCAAAGAACCTTTGGTCCACCAAAGGAGGTAAAGAGTCTATGACCTATTACATGCTTTTGATATACACACGGAAAAAAAACAGGTTAGTGTGCACAGGAAACCATACAATTTACATCTGCATAAAACCCTGGCAGAGGAACATCCCACCAATTAGCATAGGAGGGGAGGTTAACTGGAATGGCCCAGCTAGATGTGCCAGGGGCTGAGTGTCAGAAACCAAGAAATCAGGTCGAGACAGAAGTACAGTTAAATCACACTTGTTTAATAATAAAAGTAAAAAGAACAAACGTAGTCAAAACATAGCCAAAGTTCAATAACCGGAACGGATAGTCAGCCAAGCCAGAAGTCAGGGATCAATGTAGTGGAACAGCAAGCAGGATCTGGAGCCAGAAGGGATGTTGGCAAAGCAAGTCTTGAACAGGATCGCAGGAGATTGTTTCTGTGATGTTGACCAAGGCGAAGGCAGAGATCCTCTGGACTGGACGGCTTAAGTAGGCAGGACTGACGAGCAGGATATCATCAACAGCTGAGTAACTGTGGAGAGATAGGAGCTGGCAATTATCCGACAGCTAAGTGGCCAGCTCAGAGAAGGAAGGGCTGAGCCCAGCCCTGACAGTGAGTTGGGATTGTCCACCACCAAATCTGCGGTGGAAGGGTCAGTTTCTTCAAGAGTCCTTTTTGCAATGAGAACGACCTCCTCAGAGCTTTCACCCAAAGTATCATATGTTAGTCTTTTGGGTGGGTGAATAACCCTTCGCTCTCGCTGTTCTTTAGGTTCTGGGGTTACAGGCACACTGGTCTCTTCTTCTTCCTGCATATCAGCTTCATCTTCCTCAATGAAGTATGGAAAGTCTTATGCCCCGTACACACGATCGGACATTGATCGGACATTCCGACAACAAAATCCATGGATTTTTTCTGATGGATGTTGGCTCAAACTTGTCTTGCATACACACGGTCACACAAAGTTGTCGGAAAATCCGATCGTTCTGAACGTGGTAACGTAAAACACGTACATCGGGACTATAAACGGGGCAGTAGCCAATAGCTTTCGTCTCTTAATTTATTCTGAGCATGCGTGGCACTTTGTGCGTCGGATTTGTGTACACACGATCGGAATTTTGGACAACGGATTTTGTTGTCGGAAAATTTTATAGCAAGCTCTCAAACTTTGTGTGTCGGAAATTCCTATGGAAAATGTGTGATGGAGCCTACACACGGTCGGAATTTCCGACAACAAGGTCCTATCACACATTTTCCATCGGAAAATCCTATCGTGTATACAGGGCATAAGGGGTCTCTTTGTCAGCAGGGAAGATTGAGGGTATTCCAACTCTTCAAAAGGTGGACTTTGAGGTACAAACTCAGGAGCCTCTGGCCTGAGAGTCACCTCAGTCACCTTGGGAGGAGAAGAAAGGGGGTGGGGGTGGGTGGCAGGCCCTGGCATTTGAGATGGCCACAGACAATCTTTCTCTTCATCCTCGCTGTTTTCATCTTCAGCAAGGGGTACAGAGTGAGATCTAGTCACTGGCTGGGATCTTTGAGAGGTTGTGGGTGTGGACTGTAAATCTGGCTGTGGTGGCACATGAACTGCTTCTGACAGAGGCAACAGATGATTGTGATGCTAAGTCTTTAGCAGGCCTGTGCTTCCCTCTGGCTGGATTTGATATACTGGGTGTCTGGGCAGATGCTTGCAAACTACATAGGTTAGCCAACTTGTGCTTTCCAGGGACACCCAGGTTTCTCAGCAGTACCTTGTCATCCAGCTGTAGGTCCTGCACTCGTACCCTAAGGTCAAAGTTTATTTTGTTTCTCTGTCCTCAGGCATATAAGGCAGCTTGAGCCTTATCAAAGGTGATTTTCAGACGTCTCTGCAGGCGATCCACATACCCTCTGTGGAAAGATGCTAAGGTATGGTCGAGGGATGTGCCGAAGGCCAAGTCTACTGGCAGCCAGGCCTACGGTCTGAACATCAAACTATAGGGAGAGTAACCTGTGGCATCATTGGCAGTGCTGTTATAAGCGTGCACAATAGCCACTATATGCTTGCTCCAGTGCTGCTTTTGTTCTGAACTTAGAGTTCCAAGTATATCCAGGTGGGTTCAGTTGAATCTCTCTGGTTGAGTATCCCCTTGAGGATGATAAGGGGTGGTTTTAGACTTCCTGATGCCCAACAGGTCTGAAAGTCTCTTGATGAGACTACTCTTGAAATCTCTCCCTTGATCAGAGTGGATGCGTTGGGACAGACCATAGTGCACAAAGAATTTCTCCGCGAAGATCTTGGCCACCATGGATGCTTGTTGGTCCCTCGTGGAAAACGCCTGGGCATACCAAGTGAAATGGTCAGTCACTACCAGGATATTTCCCTGCCCGCTCAGATCAGGCTCCAAGCACAGAATGTCAATGCACACCAGCTCCATGGGTCCTTGACTCTGAAGATGGTCCATTGGGGCAGCTCGTGAGGCAAAGTCTTCCTTTGGATACTGTACATCTGTGGATACATCTGATGCAGGAGTGGCAATAGTCCTCAACTTCAGCCTGCATGCAGGGCCAGTAGAACCGGTCCCTCACCAGGAGAAAAGTCCTTTTGGTCCCTAGGTGGCCATGGTTGTCATGTAGGTATCAAGGCTGGGCTCAGCCCTTCCTTCTCTGAGCTGGCCGCTCAGCTGTCAGCTAATTGCCAGTTCCCATTTCTCTCCACAGTTACCCAGCAAGTCGTCCAGCTCACTTGATCTCTGCCTTCACCTTTGTCAACATCACAGAGTCTTTCTCCTGCATTCCTGTTGAAGACTTGCTAGGCTAACGTTCCTTCTGGCTCCTGATCCTGCTTGCTGTACTACTACGTTTATCTCTGGCTCTCTGACATTTGCTTGGCTGACTACCCGATCTGGATACTGAACTCTGGCTTGTTTTGACTACGCTTACTCTGTTTACCTTATTATTATTTTTATTATTATTATTATTATTATTAAACAAGTGTGATTTAACTATACTTCTGTCTCAGTCTGATTCATGGTTCCTGACAGTAGGGCAGTTAATACTGTCTCCGTATGTTTTAAAGGTAGGAATAGCTGCCATTTTTCTTCAGAATCGTCAGAGGGGCCCCTTTGGTAGACCAACCCTCTGTGCACCTGAAACCGATCCCACTCTCGGTGCAGCAGATGGGTTTCCTTCGGGGAGTCAGTGAGGAGCAAGTCAGGGCATTGGCTCTCCAAGGCCTTCAATGCCAAGCTACAGGGAGGGTCCTCCAACTGGTCCCTCCACAGGTCTTTGACAGCTTGGGCAGACCTTCATCCCCGACTTGGGCGACATTGCAATAACATCTGGGGACACCAACGGCTGACACTACAACCTCTTCGGTCCTGGATCCTACTCCAGGTTGATGGTCTGCTCCTTGACATAAGGCTCGTACCCTTCAGGTGTCAGTTGGGCCTATTCTTCTGGAGGGCCTCTGGAACAATGGGTCATCAGCGTCTTGTTTCCTGACCCCAGTCGATACTTCAGGCTGAAAATAAACCCTGATAGAGCAGCCAACCATCTGTGACCCATGGCGTCCAACTTGGTGGAAGTGAGGATGTAGGTGAGAGCATTGTTGTCGGTTTTGATCACGAACTCCGCTCCATACAGTTAATTCCTCAGCTTATCCACCCACTTCAAGGCCAGGAACTCAAGTTTGTGCATGGGATAGTTCTTCTCGGCGGGGGCCAATTTCCGACTCGTAGGCAACAGGCCGTAGATGGCAGTCATGCTCTTGATATAGCACCCCACCTAACCCATCTCGACTGGTGTCAAAGTGTAGCTCGTATGGCTTGGTTGATCTTCATAGGCCACGACTGGAGCGGTTGGCTTCACTTCAGCTGTCTAAAACCTCTTCACACTTCAGAGTCAATTGTTCCTGAATTAACTCTCTGGGTTTTCTGGGCCCTCCAGCTGGTCTGACAGGCTTCGCCAGATCAGGGTCAGAGTCTTAGCGAATCCCTTGACAAATCTTCTGTAATAAGAGCAGAATCCCAGAAATTACCTAAGCTCAGTCACGTTGGTAGGCCTCGGCCAGGAGGTCAGTGGCTACTTCATCAGCAGACACAATGTGACCAAGGTAGTTGACCGAGGGTTGATAAAACTGGCACTTTTCCAGAGACGGCTTCAATCCCCTCACCATGGAGTCTCTTAAGGACCTTCTGCAGAAACTCTACGTGCTCTTCCAGGGTCTTGCTGAAAACGATGATGTCGTCTAAGTATACCAACACCTCGATCAGTTTCATGTCACCCACGGTCTTCTCCATTAGCCTTTGGAAGGTGGCTGGGGCACCAGACAGGCCTTGATGCATACAGTCAAATCCAAACATCCCCTGCGGGGTAATGAAAATGGTCTTCTCCCGATCCTCAGGGTGCATGGGGATTTGGTAATACCCACTCTTCAAATCCAGCATGCTGAACCACTTTGCTCCTGACAGGCTCTTCAAGTCATCTTATATCTTGGGGTGGTATATTGGTCGGGAATGGTCCTTCAGTTCAGCGTCCGGTAGTCAATACCCAGCCTCAGTGACCCATTCTTCTTCCGTACCACCACTATTGGGGAAGCGTATAGACTCTGGGACTCTCGGATGATACCTGCCCTCTTCAACTCTGCCAGTTGTTCATGCAGATCCTCCAAGTCCCCTAAAGTAATCCATCAAACGCTTTCCCTGAATGGCTTATGCACTTGAAGAGATGGATCTGGTATTGGGCACTTTTTATACACCCCACATCAAATTCCCTCTTGGAGAATGCAGCCTGCCATCTCAGGAGCTGAGTCTTGGCCCTTTCCTTCCATTCAGGCAAAAGGGGAGTATTTTTCGGATAGAGCTCCTCCACAGAGATCCCACCCTTTGCTCCCCCCACCAAATCAGACGGTCGGGACTGGGGTGGCCAGATTCACTTGTCCCAGAAACATCTGAGCCGGCATCTTCACTGGCGAGGCTGTTATGTTGCGAACACTAACCAAGATCTTCCCGTGACTTCTTTGCAACCCTTTTTTTGAAACCAGCTCGGGAATTATCTCCACTCCCATGTCTTCTCTCTGTCCGTCTGATTGAAGGACAATGAAAGGGCCTGCTTGCTTCCAATTTAGCTTGACAGATGCTCGTAAATAGGCCACTTTACCAGGCTGTAACACCTTCTCACACTTGTCCAAGCGCCAGATCTTTCCCTTCTGTTTTTGTACCAGGTGCTGGTAGGCTTGTCTCAGCATGGGGTGCAAACTTGTAGTTGAAGTGCCCGGCTCCAGAACAAGAGGTGTCAACAGCGTTCTGACAAGATCAGTATTGGTCCCTATGATGAGAGAACTCTTACTGGCCCCTGGTGGGCGAGGACAGACCACTGCCTGAGTTTCAAAAGTCTCGGCGTTCCCAGCCATGGAGGGATCGAAGGTCAGCTTGACCGGTAGATAGCCATCATAGGGGAAGTTCTGAGTCACAATGCCCCATATCTGCAACTCTTCCAACTTCTGCAAAGGCAGGTGCTTGAGGTGCCTGTCATAGAAGGGTCACTTAAGCTCCAGTATCCAGAAGGGCCTTGGTTTAGACTCCCTTTACTTGGATGGGAACAACAGGAGACGGTCCCACCAGCTTGTCAGGGAGCATGGAGGAAGTGGTGGTTTGTATCCGCGCTCCTCTCTGCGAGGTTCTGATTGGGCTTAAGTCTGCGCTAAGTTCCGGGAGTCTGGTGTGCATTGACTCTCCGACACCAGGCAGCATTTGTCAAAAGAAACAGGACACTGGGTTGCTTGGAGGCAACAACGGGGGGCCCTCTGCAAGGGTTTGGACTTTCACTGCTGTCTCTTCGTGTCATTGGTTTTGAGCTAGCTACCGTAGATGGGCACCCGGTTGGCTCCTTCACCAGAGCCCTCCGAAGTTTCCCTCTGGCTTCTGGCACTGTGCTGCAGGCTTCACTGGGCTTGGACACACCTGTTGATTAATGTCCCACATGATTTCAGTATACCTCGCTATACTCAATGGCACTCCTCACTGGTACACATGAAAATGCTCATCACCGCCTCCGATATAGACACTAGATGGATATGCGTGCATCGCTACCAAATATCCATAATATCCCTGTAATTATGGATAATCAAACAATAAAATCACTTGATCTTACCGGATCTAATGAATATCAATTAGCCGGGGTGATTTTTTGGCCAGAAAATTTGATAAGAGGGGGCCAGCCCCCCCTCATTAATCACTTAATAAGTCTCTAATTATGTGAGATCTAATGTTAAAACCACTTGATCTTACCGGATCTAACGAATATCTATTAGCCTGAATGATTTTTGGCCAGAAAATTTGATAAGGGGGGGCCAGCCCCCCCTCATTAATCACTTAATAAGTCTCTAATTATGTAAGATACCACTTGATCTTACCGGATCTAACAAATTGCTTCCAAAATAGCTAACTGTTTGGTCAATTTTTTGATAAGGGGGGGCTGATGATGGGTAGCCCCCCCAGCAAATAACTGTTAACCACTTGAGCCCCGGACCATTATGCTGCCTAAGGACCAGAGGTCTTTTTCCAATTTGGCACTGCGTCGCTTTAACTGCTAATTGCGCGGTCATGCAATGCTGTACCCAAACGAAATTTGCGTCCTTTTCTTCCCACAAATAGAGCTTTCTTTTGATGGTATTTGATCACCTCTGCGGTTTTTATTTTTTGCGCTATAAACGGAAAAAGACCGAAAATTTTGAAAAAAAATGATATTTTCTACTTTTTGTTATAAAAAAAATCCAATAAACTAAATTTTAGTCATACATTTAGGCCAAAATGTATTCGGCCACATGTCTTTGGTAAAAAAAATGTCAATAAGCGTATATTTATTGGTTTACGCAAAAGTTATAGCGTCTACAAACTAGGGTACATTTTCTGTAATTTACACAGCTTTTAGTTTATGACTGCCTATGTCATTTCTTGAGGTGCTAAAATGGCAGGGCAGTACAAAACCCCCCCAAGTGACCCCATTTTGGAAAGTAGACACCCCAAGGAAATTGCTGAGAGGCATGTTGAACTCATTGAATATTTATTTTTTTTGTCCCAAGTGATTGAATAATGACAAAAAAAAAAAAAAAAAAAAATATTTACAAAAAGTTGTCACTAAATGATATATTGCTCACACAGGCCATGGGCCTATGTGGAATTGCACCCCAAAATACATTTAGCTGCTTCTCCTGAGTACGGGGATACCACATGTGTGGGACTTTTTGGGAGCCTAGCCGCGTACGGGGCCCCGAAAACCAATCACCACCTTCAGGATTTCTAAGGGTGTAAATTTTTGATTTTACTCCTCACTACCTATCACAGTTTCGGAGGTCATGGAATGCCCAGGTGGCACAAAACCCCCCAAAATGACCCCATTTTGGAAAGTAGACACCCCAAGCTATTTGCTGAGAGGCATATTGAGTCCATGGAATATTTTATATTTTGACACAAGTTGTGGGAAAGTGACACTTTTTTTTTTTTTTTTTTGCATAAAGTTGTCACTAAATGATATATTGCTCACACAGGCCATGGGCATATGTGGAATTGCACCCCAAAATACATTTAGCTGCTTCTCCTGAGTACGGGGATACCACATGTGTGGGACTTTTTGGGAGCCTAGCCGCGTACGGGACCCCGAAAACCAATCACCGCCTTCAGGATTTCTAAGGGTGAAAATTTTTGATTTCACTCTTCACTGCCTATCACAGTTTCGGAGGCCATGGAATGCCCAGGTGGCACAAACCCCCCCCAAATGACCCCATTTTGGAAAGTAGACACCCCAAGCTATTTGCTGAGAGGCATGATGAGTATTTTGCAGCTCTCATTTGTTTTTGAAAATGAAGAAAGACAAGAAAAAACATTTTTTTTTTTCTTTTTTCAATTTTCAAAACTTTGTGACAAAAAGTGAGGTCTGCAAAATACTCACTATACCTCTCAGCAAATAGCTTGGGGTGTCTACTTTCCAAAATGGGGTCATTTGGGGGGGGTTTGTGCCACCTGTGCTTTCCATGGCCTCCGAAACTGTGATAGGCAGTGAAGAGTGAAATCAAAAATTCACGCCCTTAGAAAGCCTGAAGGCGGTGATTGGTTTTCGGGGTCCCGTACGTTGCTAGGCTCCCAAAAAGTCTCACACATGTGGTATCCCCGTACTCAGGAGAAGCAGCAGAATGTATTTTGGGGTGTAATTTCACATATTCCCATGGCATGTTTGAGCAATATATCATTTAGTGACAACTTTGTGCAAAAAAAAAAAAAAAAATGTGTCTCTTTCCCGCATCTTGTGTCGCAATATAAAATATTCCATGGACTCGACATGCCTCTCAGCAAATAGCTTGGGGTGTCTACTTTCCAAAATGGGGTCATTTGGGGGGGTTTTGAACTGTCCTGGCATTTTATGCACAACATTTAGAAGCTTATGTCACACATCACCCACTCTTCTAACCACTTGAAGACAAAGCCCTTTCTGACACTTATTGTTTACATGAAAAAGTTATTTTTTTTTTGCAAAAAAATTACTTTGAACCCCCAAACATTATATATTTTTTTAAAGCAAATGCCCTACAGATTAAAATGGTGGGTGTTTCATTTTTTTTTTTTCACACAGTATTTGCGCAGCGATTTTTCAAACGCATTTTTTGGGGAAAAAACACACTTTTTTAAATTTTAATGCACTAAAACACACTATATTGCCCAAATGTTTGATGAAATAAAAAAGATGATCTTAGGCCGAGTACATGGATACCAAACATGACATGCTTTAAAATTGCGCACAAACGTGCAGTGGCAACAAAATAAATACATTTTTAAAAGCCTTTAAAAGCCTTTACAGGTTACCACTTTAGATCTACAGAGGAGGTCTACTGCAAAAATTACTGCCCTCGATCTGACCTTCGCGGTGATACCTCACATGCATGGTGCAATTGCTGTTTACGTTTGACGACAGACCGCCGATTGCGTTCGCCTTAGCGCGAGAGCAGGGGGCGACAGGGGTGCTTTTTTTTTTTTTTTTTTTTTTTCTTTATTATTTTTCTGCTTTTTTTATCTTATTTTTAAACTGTTCCTTTCATATTTTTTTTTTTAATCATTTTTATTGTTATCTCGGGGAATGTAAATATCCCCTATGATAGCAATAGGTAGTGACAGGTACTCTTTTTTGAAAAAATTGGGGTCTATTAGACCCTAGATCTCTCCTCTGCCCTCAAAGCATCTGACCACACCAAGATCGGTGTGATAAAATGCTTCCCCAATTTCCCAATGGCGCTGTTTACATCCGGCGAAATCTAAGTCATAAAATGCTCGTAGCTTCCGGTTTCTTAGGCCATAGAGATGTTTGGAGCCACTCTGGTCTCTGATCAGCTCTATGGTCAGCTGGCTGAATCACCGGCTGCATTCTCAGGTTCCCTGTTGAGACAGGAGAGCCAGAGAAAAACACGGAAGAAGGGGGGGGGGGCATTCCCTCCCACAGCTTGTAAAAGCAGTCTAGAGGCTAATTAGCTGCTAGGATTGCTTTTACATGAAAGCCGACCGCTGGCTGAAAAGAATGATACCAAGATGATACCTAAACCTGCAGGCATCATTCTGGTATAACCACTCAAAGTCGTGAATGGCATACCTGAAGACAAAAAAATGGTTAACAATAAAGCACAGTAAACGGTAAAGTATAAAAAATTGCATACCTGAAAAAGCAAACATGATAAAACATAATAACAATAAAACATTGCAGAATAGAATACAGTAAAAAAGAGCAGAACAATAGAGAGAGAATAGAGAGAGAGAGAACAATAAAACGACAACTATTTTTTTTTATTTTATATATATATTTTTTTTTTGACACTTTTTTTGTAACTAACTTTTATAACTGTAACCGGTTCCAGGTTCGGGTCTCTCAAAATGCGATGGCATCTTGGGAGACCCTGTGAAAGTGTGCCTAGTCTGTGCAATGCTGTACCCTACGCTAATACTCAACTAGTGAATGGTAGCGTTCAAAACATTCACCAATGCAAAGACCAGGATTGTCAGGACAGGAGGGACAATAATAGCGGGTGTCACGCCTATATCCGCGCTTGCTGCAGACACGACATCTTTTTTTGGGGGGGTTCGTTGGGTAGGGGTACTCGGGAGGACATAAAGAAAATGCCTCTCATGCAGCCGACTGCATTTGGTTGGGGATGTGAATGGGGGAAGTACGGACGCTGCAGAAGTGGTGGGTTCCCAATTAGGATTGGCGAATGCAGCAGGAAGGGCACTATGGGCACGACGGGCCTGTGTTTGTCTTCTTGGTGGCAGCGGGACACTACTTGTGCTTGCCACCTCACCAGCTTGAACTGCACTTATGGGACTCGCCACGTCACCAAGTGTTACTGCAGTGCTGGTTTGACTACGACCGGGGTGTACTAGGCCACTGGTGCTTGCCAGTTCAATAAAAAGCTTCCAAAAAAACTGTTAGCGATCGCAGGGATCAAGGCCTGACTCTGCGAACGCTGCAGTTATGCGTTTAGTGTTTTGTAAGTGTCAGTGATCGATCGATACTGCACTTGGGTGGGCTGGGCTGGGCCGGGCGGAGGGGCAAAACACAGGTGCTAGCAGGTATCTGGGCTGATCCCGCTAACACTGCGTTTTTGGGAACCCTAAACTGCTGGGGACGCTAGTATAGATCTGATCGGATCAGATATTGATCCGTTCAGATACTATACCACTAAGGGAGGTGTACGGTGCGTGCGTGGGTGTTAGCGCTACTGGCGCTAACCTGACGCTGCCTGGGGCTGGTGCTTGCCAGTTCACCAAAACGCTACCAAAAAAACTGTTAGCGATCGCAGGGATCAGGCCTGACTCTGTGAACGCTGCAGTTATGCGTTTAGTGTTTTGTAAGTGACAGCGATCGATCGATACTGCACTTGGGTGGGCCGGGCGGAGGGGCAAAACGCAGGTGCTAGCAGGTATCTAGGCTGATCCCGCTAACACTGCGTTTTTGGGAACCCTAAACTGCTGGGGACGCTAGTATAGATCTGATCGGATCAGATATTGATCCGTTCAGATACTATACCACTAAGGGAGGCGTATGCTGCGTGCGTGGGTGTTAGTGGTACTGGCGCTAATCTGACGCTGCCTGGGGCGACGCATATCACCGCCGGGCGATCAGGGGGCTAAACCTTTATTCGGTAATAAACGGCGGGTGCCCTGACACTATAAAAAATAAACGAACTAACCAGCGTCAACCGTAACGTTTATACGGTGATTAGTGGTGAAAGGGTTAACTAGGGGGCAATCAAGGGGTTAAAACATTTATTAGGTAGTATATGGGGGTCCCTGTCACTATAAAACGCTGACGGCGAACCTAAATATTTACCTCCCTAACTAGCGTCACCAGCGACACTAATACAGCGATCAGAAAAATGATCGCTTAGTGACACTGGTGACAGGGGGTGATCAAGGGGTTAAAACTTTATTAGGGGGGGTTAGGGGGGTCCCCTAGACCTAAAGGGGGGTAATACTAACTGTCCCAACACTGTAACTGTCACAAACTGACACTATGCAGTAATCAGAAAAAAAAAAAAAAAAAAAAAAAAAAAAACTGCTGGTGTCAGTTTGTGACAGGGAGGGGGGGGGGTGATTGGGGGGGGATCGGGGGGCGATCGGGGGGGGGATCGGGGTGTTTTGTATGCCTGGCATGTTCTACTGTGTGTGTGTGTGTTGTGCACTTACATTGATGTCTTCTCCCCTCGGCGCTGGAACGGAATACCAAGCTGAGGGGAGATGACATCATTTCCTTTGCTGCTGTTTAGCATACAGCAGCAAAGGAATGTTCCCATTGGCCGGCGGCGATCGCGAGGGGGGGGCCACGAACGGATGGCCTCCCCCTCATCTCGGATCGCCGGGGAACAGAACGGGACCGCCTCGGGCGGCGGGGGGGGGGTCCGATCGGACCCCCCACCCGCGGAAGGCAAATCACGTACATGTACGTGATTTTGCCTGCCCGTGCCGCTTTGCCGATGTAAATCGGCGTTAGGCGGTCCTTAAGTGGTTAATATTGCTTGTTCTGTGTGAGATCTAACGCAAACAAAGGTTCATCTAACCTGATCTAACAAAGATCTAACAAACTGCATAAGATTTTTTCAAAAATTTTGATATGGCGGGGCTAACCCGGCAGAGGTTATAAGCACCAAGCACTTGAGTATTTTTTCCAATGCTTTAATGAACAAGTAATAAAGAAGGTAGCAGGAAAGAGGCAGAAGGAAAGTTGCAGGGAAGCTCAAATACCTTTCCTTAGTATTATTTAAAACATTTCTCTGGAATTAATCACTTGTAGTTGAAAACGCTCCCCTTGTGGGGTTCAATCTTTGCCCACCTGGATAGACTTCTCTCACTTGCCTAGCAGCCAGTACGTAGCACGAACAAAAGTCTCTGCCACAGACTTGTTGGGAATAAAACCCGTACGATCCTCTGCCACAGGATGTATTTGTTTTGCAGTGAACGTCAGACACAGTACTTGAACCTTTAAGCCAACCCGGCAGTACTATACTGTAAGATTACTTCAGGATGCGTCCTCCAACTGAGTCACCAGGCCCCTCTCTAGACCAGCACTCTGCATGATCCTTCCATGACGGCTCCTCCCCTGGGATCTTCTCGGTTGTCCAGCTTCTTCACTCAGGATAGACAGCTCAGGACCATTCCTCGGCTGCTGTGGTAGGCCCCAGACAAGCTTCTGGGCCCACCCACACGCCGCAGAGGCATGGGCCTCCGGAACGGAGGACCACGAGGTGGTACTTTAATACATACCTGTTGGCCAGGAGGGCCAGCAGGTGGCTGAAAAACCCCAAAACATGGCGTCTGTCCCATAAATACCCTCTCCCAGAATGCAACTCGGAGGACCACCTCCACCGAGTTGTCTCCGAGACAGAGGAGCATCCATTCGCTTCAACACGTTGCTTTTCCAACACCAGCCCATGGTGACAACCACACCCACCGGCGCAGTGTGGAACCACACGCAACTCAGCCAAGCTGGAACAGAGGCAAATCTAACTTCCTCTAACAAGTAACCCACAAGATTTACCTATCAGCGGTAGATTAAAAATCTACCAGCGCTACACTAATAGAAATAGAACAGCATGCTTTCATGTAACTCCTGAAGAAGGAAATATTTACCTCCACAAATCCCCCTCTCACTTTCCCAAACATGTCGGGAATCTCGGCTCACACACCACATTAGCTTGACGCCCAGTCTTGACCTGCGGTGTGTCCCGAGTACAGCAGCTGTTTTATTCTTTGCTATGTGTTCTACCCATTGTTTTTAGGTGATTTTTGTACTAATAAAGTTTAAAGACTTTTTACCTACTTTATACTTTTATTTGGTGCACCCTATTCTTAATTTCCTCTTTGTCCGCAATATCCCTGGGGCAAACTCTTTCTTTCTCCTTTTATCTTAGTGTAGGCAGGAGAGAGAAGGGAGCGGGGGGGGAGACTTCAGACAATGGATGGTAAGCTCACTCACCCGAGGATGGAGGCTCATGCATTGACACCTTTCATCCACGATGTATCTGCCTGCTGCTGAGCTTCGTATTTCCAGCCCACGTATCCCTTTCCCGAGCACAGAATATCGGGGATTGGAGTGTGAGTGGGCAGACAGAGGGGTAAGGGTGGGAGGAGGACCAGATCAAGCCCTCTCTCCTCTCCGTTCCATGTTTGGAGGATTGCTTTTACAGGTTAGCTGCTGGATGGCTTTTACGGGTGGCAGGAGGGGTTGTCCCCTTCTCCCGCTGCTGCCAGTGCCTCTACGGCCCCTGCGGCCCCTGCGACCCCTGCTGGTGAGCCCAGAATGAAAGCCGGCGATTCCACCGGCTTACCACAGAGCTCATCGAGGACTGGAAGGTCTCGGTGAGCTCTATGGTATAGGAAACCGGGAGAAACAAGTATTATCGTCACTTCCTGTGTCCCCGGATGTAAAGAGCGCCATTTTTACATTTGGAAAGTATCTCACCGATCTTGGTGTGATCAGATGCTTTTTAAGGGCAGAGGAGACATTAGACCCCTGTCACTGCCTATAAAATTGATAAAAATAAATAAATAATAAAACAGGGTAAAAATGGAAAAAATTTAATTTTGTTTTTTAAAGTTCTCCCATCCCCCCCATGCACGTGCACAAAGGGGAACGCACACGTTGGTCCCAGACACATAAAGAGGAACGGATGTTGTTCCCATTGTGTGATGTCAGAAACAGGAAGCGATGATGATTTTGTCACTTCCTGTTTCCGTTGCTTGTTTACCTGGCCCTTACTGGCCAGAGAATCAACCAATCAGACGGATCTGTGTCTGATCGGATTCATTGGAGGCCAGAGGAGAGATTTGGGGTCTAATCGACCCCCCAGATCTCTCCATAAAGAGGATCTGTCATGTCCCATGCTATTACAAGGGGTGCTGTTCATCCCTTGTAATAGCAATAAAGTTGATAAAAAAAAGTTAAATAAAAAAAAAAAAGAAATGTAACATTTTTTTGCGTGCATTAACATTCATTAATGTTTATGTTTCTTTATCGTACACCACGGGACACAGAGCACCGTAGTAATAACTATGTGGGTTATACGCCACCTATAGGTGAATGGACACAGGTACACTCAAAAAACCGGAAGTCCCCCTCCCTATATAACCCCTCCCATACCGGGAGTACCTCAGTTTTTTCGCCAGTGTCTAAGGTGTTAGTCACAGTTGATGAAGTGCTAAGAGAGCTCCGCTAAGTAATCCCTGACGGGATCAAGGAGCTGTGCAAGTGGATCCATCCAAAGTGCCTGAAAGCCAAGATGGATGGTACCCGGGCCTCGTGGAAGAAGAAACGAGGTTTCTTCTTCCACGATCTGGCAACGATTTCTGGGATCCGGCACCTTGGTCCTGTTTATACAACCAAAGAGGTCTCTGGCAGAGTGCTGTACAGGTCCAAGGGAGTGGACTCTGTAAAGGAGGACCCGGTCCTTGAAGGTCTGTCATGACACGGCCCGCCGTGATGGGTGAAGGCTGGATTTGTCTGTGATAATCTCCAGCAGTCCTGCAGCGGGGCGGGTAAGTCAGAAAGATCCTATAGAATGTGTGTATATATGTGTATATATATATATATATATATATATATATATATATATATATATATATATGATTCAATTTTGGACTTTCTTCTGTGAATATGCGTTGCCTTGCCTGTGTTTTGCCACTAGAGGGTGTAAAAGCAACATACCTGGCTTCCAACATTCCAGGCTTCAGTATCAGCAAAGGCTTCTGTGGAGAGCAATGCTCCCTCTCCGCTCTGTCAGCCATCAGTGGGGGTCTTAGGGGCCCCTCCCCTCGATCCGTCCCCGCCATGGGACCGGCCTGTCCTCTCACACACGCGCGGGAAAAGGTTTCTTTCTTTTAAAGAAAAAAGGGGGCGGAGCCTAAGAACACGGGGGCGCGGCTTTGACGCCGCCGGCGTGCACGTGGAAGTGGCGTGCACGTGATACGTGGCGCAGGAGCAAGGATTACTAGGTTTAAAAGCATTTCGCTCTGGAAGTGTCTGGTTGGCTGACGGAAGAACACCGAGCATACGAGGGCATGTAAGCTGTATGGGTGTTTGGATACAGGCATTCTTAAGAAGGCACGTTTTACTCAGCATTTATAGCGGCATTATTCATTTGCTGGACTAAGGCTCAGGACTGTGTTAGTACCTCTGCTTTTTGTGCTTAGGACTATGTCTTCCCGTAAAAAGGGGAATACAACAGGGGGGAGCGCAAGGTCGCTGCGGTCAAAGTCTGAGTCTCCTAGTCACATGTCCGCAGTTCAGTCCTCTCCTGAAAGACCTGGTGTATCTGGCCAGTCTGAGCCACCTAGACTCTCGGGCATTGTAGCTACCTCCCACATTTCGGCCTTTGCATACGTCACTGAGGACGATTTGGCTTTAGCTCCGGCTGGTTTGGAAGGGAAAATAGCTGATATGCTCACATCTTCCTCCTAGGAGGGGAGAAAACGCGGCAGAACCCCCTCTCCCGCCCTTGACCTTTCAGTATTGGAACCAGAAGGGGCAGGAGATATTGGGGTACCTCTGGGGAATCAGGCAGAAAGAAGTTCGGATGACTCCTCTTGTGACGGTTCAGCATCTGAAGAACCTTTCTCAACTTCGCAATCTCAGAAATTGCTAATCCAATCCCTTACGGAGTTGGTCCGTTCTGGATATAAGTTGCCCCCTGCAGTGGTGGATGAGGGTTCCTTCTCCTCCTTGGGTTCGCTAAGACCCCCGCAGGGTTCTCATGCTTTCCCAAAGCACCTGTTACTGGAGCAACTGATTTATGCTGATTGGGATCACCCAGATGAGCGGTTTTCTCCTCCTAAGAAGTTCTCTTTTCTGTATCCTATGGAGGAAAAGTTTACAAAGAGATGGGATTTGCCAGCGGTAGATGCTGCTATCTCCTCTGTGAACAGGAGTTTAACTTGTCCAGTGGACAATGTCCAAGTATTTAGAGATCTTTCCAGCTGATGGAATCTCTGCTTAAAGCCTCATTTGCTGTAGCACAACCTGCAGTAGCAGCAATAGGCTGGTCAATCCCTTAGGGACGAATTCAAGCAGGTTATTAAAAGAGTTCCTTCTCAAGCTGAAGAGACCCAAAGTTTAGCTGAGCTACCTAGGGCCTTATGTTTTGCAGTGGACTCTGTCAAGGATTCTATCCATCAGGCGTCTCGCCTTGCGCTCATGTTGATACATAGGCGTAGGATGCTGTGGCTAAAGAACTGGTCAGCCGAGTTACCATGCAAGAAGCTCTTGACTGGGTTTCCCTTTCATGAAGAAAGGTTGTTTGGGGAAGTTTTGGATAAATATATCCAAAAGATTTCTGGGGGTAAGAGTACCCTTCTGCTGGCTATGAAAAAGAATAAACATCCTTCTTTCAAACATGCCTTCCCCCCCCATGCCTGGGGCAACATCCTCCAGGCAGTCTCGATGGCCTCCACCATCGGGGGCAAAAGAGTAAGCCTCATAACCAAACAGAGTCCCAAGGCTTCCTTGTGAAGGGGCACCTCCGCTCGATCGAGTGGGGGGAAGACTTCGGTGGGTTCAAAAACTTGGCAAAAGGAAATCCAAGACAAATGGGTTCTCTCTGTGGTAGCCCTGGGCCAGGGCTGTCTTAATGAGTGGGCACACCTGGGCACTGCCCAGGGGCCCCAGCCACATGGGAGGCCCATGCACTTTCCCCAAAGCAGCTGGTCCTTGGGCCCCATGATGGCACTGAGAGTGGTGGATACACAAGGGAGGCAGGCTGGCACCGGTGCGCCATGCAGAACGATACCTATTATTTCACAGCCAGCAGGGAGGGGTGGGGCTGGAGCGCCAGTGCTGCTCTGACCCCGCCCCATGCAGTTTGAATGCTCGGGACTCGGAGGCCGCAGGGTAGGACCTGGAGTGGAGCTGCTGAGTCGGCCGCACTGAGAGCCCACCTGGGAAGTGGCATTGTGGATGGTGTCATGGTGGGCCCAGCTGTCCAGCACTGTTTGCAACGAAAGGCTTGGAATGCCTGTAGGGATGCTCCCTCCTCCGCCCCTCCTTCTGCCTGCTTTAATGGTATAGGTGAGTCCAGTGCTGGAGGTGGGCACAGAGCCAAAAGTTTACATGCACTGTATCTCCACTGGAAAAGGGGGTACTACATGGATGGAATAATGGTGCTGGGGGATATAAAAAAAAAACAATGCTGAGGGGGGATCTGGGGTGTATAGGGGGTAGCAATGCTTGGGGTAGCTTGAGTGGCTATAGTGCTAGAGGTATCGGGGATGTAGAGAGGCCACAGTGTAGGGGGTATCAGGGATGTAGTGGGGTCACAATACAAGGGGTATCTTATGGTATATAGTAACAGTGCTGGGGGAAATATCTAGGGTGTAGAGGGGTGAGAGTGCTGGGGGGATATCTGGGGTGTAGAGGGGTCAGAGTGCTGGGGGGATATCTGGGGTGTAGAGGGGTCAGAGTGCTGGGGGGATATCTGGGGTGTAGAGGGGTCAGAGTACTGGGGGGATATCTGGGGTGTAGAGGGATCAGAGTGCTGGGGGGGGGATATCTGGGGTGTAGAGGGGTCAGAGTGCTGGGGGGATATCTGGGGTGTAGAGGGATCAAGTGCTGGGGGGATTTCTGGGATGTAGAGGGGTCAGAGTGCTGGGGGGATACCTGGGGTGTAGAGGGGTCAGAGTGCTGGGGGGATATCTGGGGTGTAGAGGGGTCAGAGTGCTGGGGGGATACCTGGGGTGTAGAGGGGTCAGAGTGCTGGGGGGATATCTGGGGTGTAGAGGGGTCAGAGTGTTGGGGGGATATCTGGGATGTAGAGGGGTCAGAGTGCTGGGGGGATATCTGGGGTGTAGAGGGGTCAGAGTGCTGGGGGAATACCGGGGGTGTAGAGGGGTCAGATTGCTGGAGGGATATCTGGGGTGTAGAGGCATCGAAGTGCTGGGGGGATATCTGGGGTGTAGAGGGGTCAGAGTGCTGGGGGGATATCTGGGATGTAGAGGGATCGGAGTGCTGGGGGGATATCTGGGTTGTAGAGGGGTCAGAGTGCTGGAGGGATATCTGGGATGTAGAGGGATTGGAGTGCTGGAGGGATATCTGGGGTGTAGAGGGGTCAGAATGCTGGGGGGGTATATCTGGGGTGTAGAGGGGTCAGAGTGCTGGAAGGATATCTGGGGTGTAGAGGGGTCAGAATGCTGGGGGGGATATCTGGGGGTGTAGAGGGGTCAGAGTGCTGGGGGGATATCTGGGGTGTAGAGGGGTCAGAGTGCTGGGGGGATATCTGGGGTGTAGAGGGGTCAGAGTGCTGGGGGGATATCTGGGGTGTAGAGGGGTCAGAGTGCTGGGGGGATATCTGGGATGTAGAGGGGTCAGAGTGCTGGAGGGATATCTGGGGTGTAGAGGGGTCAGATTGATGGAGGGATATCTGGGGTGTAGAGGCATCGAAGTGCTGGGGGGATATCTGGGGTGTAGAGGGGTCAGAGTGCTGGGGGGATATCTGGGGTGTAGAGGGGCCATAGTGCTGGGGGGATATCTGGGGTGTAGAGGGGCCATAGTGCTGGGGGGATATCTGGGGTGTAGAGGGGTCAGAGTGCTGGGGGATATCTGGGGTGTAGAGGCATCGAAGTGCTGGGGGGATATCTGGGGTGTAGAGGGGTCAGAGTGCTGGGGGGATATCTGGGGTGTAGAGGGGTCAGAGTGCTGGGTGGATATCTGGGGTGTAGAGGGGTCAGAGTGCTGGGGGGATATCTAGGGTGTAGAGGGGTCAGAGTGCTGGGGGGATATCTGGGGTGTAGAGGGGTCAGAGTGCTGGGGGGATATCTGGGGTGTAGAGGGGTCAGAGTGCTGGGGGGATATCTGGGGTGTAGAGGGGTCAGAGTGCTGGGGGGATATCTGGGGTGTAGAGGGGTCAGAGTGCTGGGGGGATATCTGGGGTGTAGAGGGGTCAGAGTGCTGGGGGAGATATCTGGGGTGTAGAGGGGTCAGAGTGTTGGGGGGATATCTGGGATGTAGAGGGGTCAGAGTGCTGGGGGGATATCTGGGGTGTAGAGGGGTCAGAGTGCTGGGGGGATATCTGGGGTGTAGAGGGGTCAGAGTGCTGGGGGAATACCGGGGGTGTAGAGGGGTCAGATTGCTGGAGGGATATCTGGGGTGTAGAGGCATCGAAGTGCTGGGGGGATATCTGGGGTGTAGAGGGGTCAGAGTGCTGGGGGGATATCTGGGATGTAGAGGGATCGGAGTGCTGGGGGGATATCTGGGTTGTAGAGGGGTCAGAGTGCTGGAGGGATATCTGGGATGTAGAGGGATTGGAGTGCTGGGGGGATATCTGGGGTGTAGAGGGGTCAGAGTGCTGGGGGGATATCTGGGATGTAGAGGGATCGGAGTGCTGGGGGGATATCTGGCGTGTAGAGGGGTCAGAATGCTGGGGGGGATATCTGGGGGTGTAGAGGGGTCAGAGTGCTGGGGGGATATCTGGGATGTAGAGGGGTCAGAGTGCTGGGGGGATATCTGGGGTGTAGAGGCATCGAAGTGCTGGGGGGATATCTGGGGTGTAGAGGGGTCAGAGTGCTGGGGGGATATCTGGGGTGTAGAGGGGTCAGAGTGCTGGGGGGATATCTGGGGTGTAGAGGGGTCAGAGTGCTGGGTGGATATCTGGGGTGTAGAGGGGTCAGAGTGCTGGGGGGATATCTGGGGTGTAGAGGGGTCAGAGTGCTGGGGGGATATCTGGGGTGTAGAGGGGTCAGAGTGCTGGGGGGATATCTGGGGTGTAGAGGGGTCAGAGTGCTGGGTGGATATCTGGGGTGTAGAGGGGTCAGAGTGCTGGGGGGATATCTGGGGTGTAGAGGGGTCAGAGTGCTGGGGGGATATCTGGGGTGTAGAGGGGTCAGAGTGCTGGGGGGATATCTGGGGTGTAGAGGGGTCAGAGTGCTGGGGGGATATCTGGGGTGTAGAGGGGTCAGAGTGCTGGGGGGATGTCTGGGGTGTAGATGGGTCAGAGTGCTGGGGGGATATCTAGGGTGTAGAGGGGTCAGAGTGCTGGGGGGATATCTGGGGTGTAGAGGGGTCAGAGTGCTGGGGGGATGTCTGGGGTGTAGATGGGTCAGAGTGCTGGGGGGATATCTGGGGTGTAGAGGGGTCAGAGTGCTGGGGGGATATCTGGGGTGTAGAGGGGTCAGAGTGCTGGGGGGATATCTGGGGTGTAGAGGGGTCAGAGTGCTGGGGGGATATCTGGGGTATAGAGGGATCGGAGTGCTGGGGGGATATCTGGGGTGTAGAGGGGTCAGAGTGCTGGGGGGATATCTGGGGTGTAGAGGGGTCAGAGTGTTGGGGGGATATCTGGGGTGTAGAGGGGTCAGAGTGCTGGGGGGATATCTGGGATGTAGAGGGATCGGAGTGCTGGGGAGGCATCAATCTAGCAGATATATTATATGCACAGGACAGCTATGTTACTTTATGTATGTAGTATTTTCCCACTGTTTCTTTGCTGTACAGAATGATTGATTGTTCATGTAGTTATTGCGGAGCTCCACCCCAAAGGGGAGGGTCCAATTGTCTGCCTCCTACCTACTTGATGTCTGTTTACCTGCACTGTCTCCATTGTAGGGGCCCTAGAGCATTACTTTGCCCAGGGGCCCTTGATGCTATTAACTAGAGTTCCAAGAGTTCCTGCCGTCCTCGTTTTTCTAAGATCAAACATTCCCAAGGACCCAGTAAAGAAAAAGTCCTTATTTCGGGCACTGGACCGGTTAAGGTCTCAGGGAGTAATAATAGAGGTCCCCTCAGAAGGGAGGGACATGGGGTTTTATTCAAATCTCTTTACGGTACCAAAACCAAATGGAGAAGTCAGACCCATTCTAGATCTCAAAGATCTGAATCACTTCCTAAACATCCGCTCCTTTTCGAATGGAGTAAATCCGGTCAGTAGTTCTAGCATCTATAGATATCAAAGATGCGTATCTACATGTGACAATTTTTCCCACTCACCAGAAGTTTCTGCGGTTTGCGGTAGAGCAGCGCCACTTTCAGCTCGTGACCTTGCCCTTTGGGTTAGCTATCGCTCCCCGAGTATTTGCAAAAGTTCTAGCCCCAGTACCAGCAAGACTAAGGGGCCAGGGTATAGCAGTAATGGAAGACCTAGACGACCTTCTACTGGCAGATCAGTCAATAGCACGGTTAAACCATGGGGTGTCCAGAACAGTCAGTTATCTGGGACACCTGGGTTGGATTCTCAATCTAGAGAAATTATCCTTAAGGCCAGTAAGAAGGCTGGAGTAAGTACAATACACACCGACACAGAGAAGGAGAGAAATATATGTAGCTCCTCTGAACTTGTAATGTTGCACACAGTAAAGAGAGACTCGATACCGATAGCCCTGGAAGCGTTAGACTTTGGTAAATCGAATAAGCAATACCCGACTTATGACCTAATCCAAAAAATCTGAACCAAGACTAAATATATACAGGGAGTAACAGGTTACACAGAATACAGCCCAATCTGTTTCAATGATACGTACCCAGAATTAGCCAAGATACAACACGGGGTGATGTGGAGGAAGTATGGGGTGGTATATATTAGACAGATTTTCCAAAATGGCAAAATGCATACATTTGAGGTATTGCAGAGGCTTTTTGGGTTACCACAGTCCATGCGGTTTTACTACATGCAATTAAAGCATGCTGTGGTGGCCCAAGGTAAATCTTCGGAGTGGATCTCTTCACCAACACCCTTGTTTAATCTGATTGCAGGGGCCAATAGTACTAAGGGATTTATATCGCAGTGTTACAGTATGTTACTACAAAATTTTCTGAGTAGACACCCTTTGGGAATGTTGGCCAAGTGGGAGAGGCATGTGGGCCCGATTGATGGAGATCAGTGGGAAGAGGTGCTGCAGGCAGTGCCCACATGCTCTCTAAATGTTTCGCAAAGATTGACACAACTGTATATTATATTACGAGTATACTATACCCCCCCATAGATTGTTTGTTATGGGTCTTCGACCCACTCCACTCTGTACCAGATGCAAAAGGGAACATGGAGGCCTGATCCACCTGCTGTGGAGGTGCTCAAAGCTTCACCCCTACTGGAAGGGGGTGGTGGACACCGTTAGCAGGGTATTTCAGGTCTCGTTACCCACAGATCCAAAACACTGTTTGCTCAATGTGATAGATGAGTTGGGGTGGGAGGAGAATACTAAAGTGGCAGTTACTAGAGCTATATTCATGGCGCGTAAGCTAATAATGATACATTGGATTTCAGAAGAGCCTCCTGCTCTTAAAGAGTGGATTAATGCTGTGGGAGAAATGCTACGGAAGGAAAAAATAATTTACCAACACAGAGGTTGCCCACAGAAATTCGACAAAACTTTGGGGACCGTGGCTGAATGTACCTGGGCTTGCCCCGGTGGATTTGGTCATGGGCAGATTGCTGGGTGTAGGAGTTTGAGATACTAAATTTCAGGCCAATAGAGCAATTCCTTTTCTACACTCACTTTCTTAATCTGACTGAAATATGAGCTTTAGGCAGATAGTCAAGTAATGTCTAGATGCTCCTCATGGTAGAATGGTAGAATGTATCCTTGAATGTAATTGAAATGTAATTGAAATATCGGTATGTATTTATATGTTCCTGTAGCACTAACTCTCGGTAGAGCTTCTGATTTAAGCTGGCTTGTTACCTTCACTCTCCTTCCCTCTGTTTCACTGGCACCGGGTCTAGGGTTCCGTTAAGTTTACCTCCGGACGATATAACCACCAACAATTGAGTACGTTTTCAATGCTTTATTGAACAATTAACGAAGGAAGTAGCAGGAAAGAGGCAGAAGGGAAACTGCAGGGAAGCTCAAATACCTTTCTGTAGGATTCTTGACAAATGTCCTTTAGAGTTGAGTATTACAGTAGAATGTGCTCCCCTTGTGGGACACACTCTTTGCTCGCCTGGATAGGCCTCTCTCACTTGCCTAGCAGCCAGTACGTAGCACGAACAAAAGTCTCTGCCACAGACTTGCTTGAGATGAACCCGTACGATCCTCTGCCACAGGATGTATTGGTTTTGCGGTGAATGTCAGACACAGTGCTTGAACCTTTAAGCCAAACCTGGCAACACTATGCTGTAAAGTTACTTTAGGATACGTCCTCCAACCAAGTCACCAGGCCCCTCTCCAGACCAGCACTCTGCACGATCCTTCCATGATGGGTCCTCCAATGGGATCTCCCCGGTTGTCCAGCTTCTTCACTCTGGATAGACAGCTCAGGACCATTCCTCGGCTGCTGTGGTAAGCCCCAGACAAGCTTCTGGGCCCACCCACGCGCCGCAGCGGCGCGGGCCTCCAGAATGGAGGACCACGAGGTAGCACTCTAATGCATACCTGTCGACCAGGAGGGCCAGCAGGTGGCTGTAAAACGACCCTAAAACATGGCGTCTGTCCCATAAATACCCTCTCCCAGAATCCCACTCAGAGGACCACCTCCACCGAGTAGTCTCCGGGACAGAAGATCACCCATACGCTTTGACACGTTGCCTTTCCAACACTAGCCAATAGTCACACTGACACCCACCGGCTCAGTATGGAAACACACGCAACGTTAGCCAAGCTCAAACAGAGGCAAATCTAACTTCCCTTAACGAGCAATTTACTAAATTTACCTATCAGATGGTAGATCATAAATCTACCAGCGCTACATTCCTCTTAATAAAATTTTTCTTTGGATAAAAAAAAAGAAGGCTGGAGTATTTGGGCCTGGTCATAGACACCACCCAGGAAAGGGTGTTTTTGCCTCAGGCAAAAGTCAACGCTCTAAGAGAGCTGGTCCAGATGGTCAATGCAAAGAAGGGTCCTTCCATTCGCCTTTGCATGAGATTACTAGGGAAGATGGTAGCTTCCTTCGAAGCGGTTCCCTGTGCCCAGTTTTATTCAAGACTGTTGCCACACAGTATTCTGTCTGCTTGGACCAGACAGATCCAAGCCTTGGATTGTCCAATGAATCTGGCTCCAAAAGTATGCCAGAGTCTCAACTGGTGGTTGATAACCAGGAATTTATAGAAAGGAAAATCCTTCATTCCATTTGCCTGGAGAGTAGTAACAACGGATGCCAGCCTATGGGGCAGGGGAGCAGTCCTAGAAGAGATCATGGTTCAAGGAAAGTGGTCAGAGTCCGAGAAGACCTTGCCCATCAATATCCTAGAGATTCGGGCAGTACGTCTGACTCTGATAGCCTGGACGTTCAGGTTGCGGAATTCTCCTGTCAGGATATGATCCGACAATGCCACAGCAGTGGCCTATATCAATCACCAAGAGGGCACCAGAAGCCACGCAGCCCAAAGGGAGGTGGACCATATTCTGTCTTGGGCAGAGAAACATGTTCCTTGCCTATCTGCAGTCTACATTCCAGGAGTGAAAAATTGGCAGGCAGATTTTTTAAGCCATCAACAGTTGTTACCGGGAGAGTGGTCTCTACATCCCGATGTCTGTTTAGGCCATATGCCAAAGATGGGGTACGCCAGACGTAGATCTGTTGGCGTCCAGGATCAACAAGAAGTTAGACAACTTTGTAACAAGAACAAGGTGTCAGAGAACTCACACAGCAAGCACCCGTCTCCATGCAGCAGCTGCAAATCCTCATTCTGCTAATGCAAAGGTGCATGCACGGAACCATAGCCAGAGGCAAATGAGATCCAGGGTGAGCATGCACAATGGCACCTCTATGCGAATGCGCACACGCGCTAACGCGCGTCCGCGAGTGCCAAAGCGCTAATATGCTAACGCACATGCGGCAATGCGCCAAAGTGCTAACGCGCTAACGCGCATGTGCCAATGTGCTAAGTTGCTAATTCGCATGCGCGTACGCACGTACGCTGGCGCCAATCCTGGCACACAGCACCCTATATAAACAGAGAGTCTGCCTAGCATCAGTGCTGGATTGTCTTCAGCTTGTTCCTGTGTTCCTGTTGTTATTCTGCCTGATTGACCTTGTTCCTGAAAACCCGGCTATCTTCTGACCATTCTCTTGGATCTCCCCTGCCTGCTAAACCTGCCTCTACTTGCAATACTGACCTTGGCTTGAACTTATGATTACAGCTCTGCTTCCTGATTCTGTACCCTGCTGCCCGTCTGTTGCCAACCCCTGCCTGTTCCTGACTACGGTTTTGCCTTCTGACTTGGTACCCCGCTGCCAGCCTGTTGCCGACTCCTGCCTGTTCCTGATTCTGCAGTTGATCCTGATCTGGCTCCCGCTGAACAAGTTTGGTGATCAGTTTCCACATCTCCTCAGCAGAGGTTCCTATATCTCCAAGTTCCAGCCTCCTGCCTGCAGGCACCTGCACCCTTTCGTTGCCCTCGCACTCCCTGTACCCACCACCAGAGGTGCTTGGACCGGAACCGTGCAAAAGGCCACCCTCATCATTTCGGGCTCCGCTGTAAGGTACGTGACAGTACAATCCAGCCACATGGAGCCCGAAAGGGGGGCCTCACCCATGGAAGCACTGTGTCAACAGATTGCAGCCCTTACCCAGGCAGTCCAGGGCCTACAAGATGGCTATCGTCAACTTGAACAAAGAGTAGAGTCGCTATCGAACTGTTGGCAATAAAATCAGCCTTGGAGGAGTGGCGGTACCTCTTGGAGGGAGCAGCACACCCAATATTGATCTTCACGGATCATAAAAATTTAGAATATCTCAGAACTGCCAAACGCCTCAGACCCAGACAAGCGAGATGGGCTCTTTTTTTTTCACGCTTTAACTTCCATATCACTTACCGGCCAGGGTCCAAAAATGTCAAACCCGATGCGTTATCCCGCATGTTCACAGAGACCGAAGTTTCATCAGCTCCAGATACTATCCTGCAAGCTGGAAATTTTCTGTTAACCCAATACGATTTTGTATCGCAGATCCGTCAGGCATCCCTGAGAACTTCCTTACCTCCAGGCAGGAACCTGCAAGAAAGAGATGGGCTTTACTGGCAGGGAAATAAAATATTTGTACCACAGGACCTGCGCACTACCATCTTACAGGCCTGCCATGACTATCCTTTGGCGGGTCATTTCGGGGGACACAAGACTATGGACTTAGTTCAAAGACATTTCTGGTGGCCCAATCTAGCAAAGGATTGCAGGGATTACGTTAGTTCTTGTTTAACCTGCCTCAAGAATAAAAACAGTAAAAACAAGGCTTGGGGATTACTAAGACCACTGCCCATTCCAGAAAGACCATGGGATAAGATCGCAATGGATTTCATTGTTGAGCTTCCTCCTTCTGAAGGATTTTCGTCCATCTTTGTGGTGGTTGATCGTCTTTCTAAGATGGCACATTTTATCCCCATGAAGGGGACTCCATCAGCAACAGAGACGGCCGGGGTGTTCATTAAAGAAATTGTTAGGCTTCACGGAATTCCTGGTGACATTGTTTCTGATCGTGGGGTACAGTTCACGTCAAAGTTTTGGAAAGCATTGTGTGAAGCCCTGGGTATCAAACTCAGTTTCTCCTCAGCCTACCACCCCCAGACGAATGGGCAGACTGAACGTACCAACCAAACGTTGGAGCAATATCTACGTTGTTTTTCCTCCTTCACCCAGGAAGATTGGGCCTCACTACTGCCCCTGGCAGAATTTGCATTCAATAATTCCACCCACTCTACCACAGACCAGTCACCCTTCTTTTCCAATTATGGGTTCCACCCCTCTTTTTTGCCAACACTAGTGCCGGACTCTCCTTTGCCAGCTGTCCAGGATAGACTAAACTTCCTTGTTACCAACAACCAGGTGTTGAGAGAAACCATCTCCAAGGCACAGGAAAATAGTAAAAGATTCTTTGATAAAAGAAGAAGGGGGGAACTGGACCTGAAAACTGGTGACCATGTGTGGCTTTCAACAGCAAACATGAAACTGGCATGCCCTTCCAGGAAACTGGGACCCAGATACTTGGGACCCTTCCCAGTTAAGAGGAAGATTAATTCGGTAGCATTTGAACTCGAGCTTCCAGACTCATTTAGGATCCACCCTGTGTTTCATGCTTCGCTACTGAAGCCTGACGTAGCGAATCCCTTTCCGGATCGTGAAGTGGGACCCCCAGAAGCTATAATGGTGGATGGAGAAGAAGAGTTTGAGATTGAAGCCATCTTGGATTGTAGGAAACGACAGGGGCAGAACCAATACCTGATCAAGTGGAAAGGTTTTGGCCCGGAGGAAAATTCCTGGGAACCTGAGACCAATCTTCATGCTCATAGACTGATACAGGCCTTTCATGGTTCCCACCCAGAAAAGATGGCTCAAATGGGCATCCGGAGGCTGCCCCTAAGGAGGGGGCAATGTCAGAGAACTCACACAGCAAGCACCCGTCTCCATGCAGCAGCTGCAAATCCTCATTCTGCTAATGCAAAGGTGCATGCACGGAACCATAGCCAGAGGCAAATGAGATCCAGGGTGAGCATGCACAATGGCACCTCTATGCGAATGCGCACACGCGCTAACGCGCGTCCGCGAGTGCCAAAGCGCTAATATGCTAACGCACATGCGCCAAAGTGCTAACGTGCTAACGCGCATGTGCCAATGTGCTAAGTTGCTAATGCGCATGCGCGTACGCACGTGCGCTGGCGCCAATCCTGGCACACAGCACCCTATATAAACAGAGAGTCTGCCTAGCATCAGTGCTGGATTGTCTTCAGCTTGTTCCTGTGTTCCTGTTGTTATTCTGCCTGATTGACCTTGTTCCTGAAAACCCGGCTATCTTCTGACCATTCTCTTGGATCTCCCCTGCCTGCTGAACCTGCCTCTACTTGCAATACTGACCTTGGCTTGAACTTATGATTACGGCTCTGCTTCCTGATTCTGTACCCTGCTGCCCGTCTGTTGCCAACCCCTGCCTGTTCCTGACTACGGTTTTGCCTTCTGACTTGGTACCCCGCTGCCAGCCTGTTGCCGACTCCTGCCTGTTCCTGATTCTGCAGTTGATCCTGATCTGGCTCCCGCTGAACAAGTTTGGTGATCAGTTTCCACATCTCCTCAGCAAAGGTTCCTATATCTCCAAGTTCCAGCCTCCTGCCTGCAGGCACCTGCACCCTTTCGTTGCCCTCGCACTCCTTGTACCCACCACCAGAGGTGCTTGGACCGGAACCGTGCAAAAGGCCACCCTCATCATTTCGGGCTCCGCTGTAAGGTACGTGACACAAGGGATCCACTTTCGGAATAGATGCGTTAGTGACCCCATGGGATCCGTTTTCACAGATTTATGCATTCCCTCAAGTTCAGCTATTACCATGGCTGCTCCACAGGATCAGGGAAGAAGGGAAGCCGGTAATCTTAGTAGCAGCGCTGTGTGTCAGAAACCTCCTAGACACATTTAAAATAGAAAAACCCGGGGGGCGTGGCCAAGCAGCGCATGTAGAAGGACGCATATCCCCTGGGCTCCGCTGAGAATCCGTGCTTTCATCCTGTGGATCGTCCATCCGTGCCGGTGACAAGCCCGCACCGAACCGCACATTGCCTGAGACCCTGCCGCTCTGCTCCATCGACCTGCTGACGGCCATTTACCATGCCAAAACGAAGTAAGGACAGCGGAGACTCGCACGCGGCTCAAGCCCAAGATGACGCCTTGCCACAACGCTCACAGAAGGAGAAATATAAGGAGGCAGCCCAGAGACTCTTATATGGCTCTAAAACATCCAAGGAGCTGATATGCCCTACATCTGACCTTAGTGAAGAGGAGGGGGGCCAGATAGAGATGTATAATACTATCCCACTGGAGGATGTGGACGGATCCTCCACAGACTGGGCCACAGTGAGTACAGCTGGACATTCACTCCAGGAAACTCAGACACCCTCCCTGCCCCTAGACCATACTGAGCCCACTCTAAGAGACATTCTTTCAGCAGTAACTACTTGCAATAGGTCCATCTCAACATTAACAGATGAAGTGAAAGGAATTAAAGCTGAGATCTCCTTTGTGAGACAGGACATGCAAAAATTAAGAGGGCGCACGGCCGCTATAGAGAGCAGGGTGTGCGTGATTGAAGAGGACTTTGCACCCAGAGAGATCTAAAGTATAATTGCCATCTCACAAACCAGCACGCAGCTCACCTTGAAGATTTGGAAAATCGCATGCGCCGTAACAATGTTCGTGCTTTGGGCTTTCCTGAAAGAGTGGAAGGTAAAGACCCGGTCACCTTTATTGAACAGTGGCTGCTCACTACATTCAGCAAGGAAGCCTTTTCCCCGCTCTTTGCGGTCGAACGGGCGCATAGGGTTCCCTCCCGCCCACTACCTCCAGGCAACCATCCTCGGGCATTTCTATTTAAGTTACTCAACTACAAAGATAGAGATGCCATCCTTGCTAAAGCCAGGACCATGGGAGGCAAGCTAGCTATTGACAACTCCAAGATATCCTTGTTCCCGACTTCTCTGCTGAGCTGCAGAAACAACGTGCAAAGTTCATAGATGTCAAAAGGAGATTACGTGACCTCAATTTTTCCTACGCGATGCTGTATCCTGCCCGCCTCCGAGTGGTCGCACTTGGAGAAACTCATTTCTTTGATCGTCCTACTGTGGCGGCACAGTGGCTAGATCATGAAGACAGAGCCCTTAAAGCTAATAGACCACAACGAGATGCACCAGCCTGAGAGGTGAGCTTCATGTTTGCAACAAGTTAGCATGGTTTGGCCTCCCCTTTTTGCTGTTTACAACGCAGTTGGGCCTCTGATCTTTTATTTGAATGCCTTATCTGATACGGACTGTTTATCTACCCATATCCTCTGCCTGGGCGGACAAGGGAGAATGTTTGCTCTGCCTCTTATGTATTTAGAGCAGTGCTCCACACTCGCCACAGATGTGAAACCCCTGCAAGAACCGGCCTGTTGGTTAACCGCTAGTTTCCATGGCTTTACCCCCCCCACACCTGTTGTGTGGGAACTGTTAACGTTGCAGTCAACTTGGCTGCGAGTCCTGTTGACTCTTCAAGCTATGATATCTGCTATGTTTAACTTTGATCTCCAGGTTTATTATTTTCTATGCTTATACCATGACCCATTCGAAATTCAGCCTTTGCCATACGTGCAGATGACCTGTGTACAGATTCCTATATGTATTCATAATAGCCACATTGCGCATGACACGATATGCTTTCCTTGTGCTATGCTCGTATACACCACTAGAGCCCTGGTGGGAGATGTGTTGATCTTGACATTGATCCAAATGCACCATCATGGCAGCTAAGCTAACTGTCCTGACGTGGAATGTCAGGGGACTGGGCACTCCGGTAAAAAGGATGGCAGTCCTTAGACACATCAAATCAATGGATGCGGGTATAGTCTGCTTACAGGAGACCCATTTCTCAGACTCAATTCCTAGTTTTAGCCCGCGATTGTATGCGAACCAATTTCATGCGACTTACTCAACTTACTCTAGGGGGACGAGCATATTAATAAGGAGAGACATTCAGTTTCATTGCGTCAAAAAAAGTATAGACCCGGCAGGTAGATATATATTCCTGTTATGTACAATTTCTGGTTTAATGTGCATACTGGCCAGTGTATATGTACCCCCACCATACTCCTCGGAGGTTATCGGACACTTGGCAAGATTTATGGCTCAGCACCCAGAGGTACCCCTGCTGGCAATGGGGGATTATAACAATTTCCTAAATTGTTTTAAAGATAAATTACCTATCCCCATGGCTAATACACATCAAACTGAGGGTAATACCCCCTTTGCCAGAATGCTTGGGGAAATGGGACTGATAGATGTATGGAGGTGCAAACACTTAGATGACAAAAAATACTCCTGCTACTCAGCTTCATATGGGGGGTTGTCCTGGATAGATTTAGGATTAGGGAACGATAAAATGATACCACTAGTCTCAGACTCAGGATACGCAGATAGACATTTTTCTGACCACTCCTCGTTTTGGGTGACCATCTCACTGCCGAACAGGGCCAGGCGACCAATTTGGAAACTTAACCCCTTCTGGCTATCGCTGTTTACCGAGCCAGACCACATAGGGAACTCGCTCAAACTTTTCCTGCAAGATAATATTGGCACTGCCAAAATGGGAATGGTATGGGATGCAGCGAAGGCCTTTTTGAGGGGTCAGCTTATTAAAACAATAACACACATCAAAACAGATACTAAAGCCTGGGAGGTAACGGTGAGGGGCATGGTCACTGAAACTGAGAACAATTATACCAATAACCCTACTGAGGACACCAAGAGAGCGTGGTTAAGCGTGCAGTCAATGTCTGGGCAATTTGCGTTGCAGGTGGCGGAGAATAAACGTTTCTTTCTGCAACAATCGCATTTTGAGGAGGGAGAAACGACTGGGCACATGCTTGCAGTAATGGCACGGGCACAGCAGTCCTCCCTCATCTCTGCCATTTGTGACGATAAAGGGACCTTGAGATACCCCACCAGGCATGGACTGGCCATTGGGACTACAGGGAGTTTCCCGGTGGGCCGATGGCTCAGTGGGCCGATTTCAGTGACAGTGGACCGCTGCCTCCCTCCAGTCCTCTGTCCCCCCTGCAGTGCTCACCTCCTCTCCCTGGCTAGTTATGCAGCGCGCCTGAATACAGACATGATGCTCAGGAGTCAACACTTAGAAGCTCATCATACGATCTGGAAGGAGGGCGGCCTCACTTTCCTGCCTAATCTTGTTCCATTGGGGGGGTGGGCGCCAAACTGATTCTTTGCCCCAGGTGAAATAATGTCTAGCTTCCCCACTGGTACTGCCTATAAGAGAAATAATGTAGAACGGCTAATAGCTAGTGGGGGGGGGGGCTTGGGTGGCAAGCCGGCATGGGAGAGACCTGTCAAAGTGGGCCAGTCTGGGTGAAGTCCAGGGCCAAATTTTTGTCCCAGTCCAGCCCTGTACCCCACCCCCGACATCGCTAAAGTTTTCAGAGACTTTTATGCTGATTTATACACCTCCAAGGTGGCACCCACCGACGAGGCAATTGAAGATTTTTTGCAGAATTGTGCACCCCCCAAACTGCCAATAGAAGATAGGGTCATGCTTGATGCACCTTTGACGGAAGAGGAATTAGCGACTGCTTTATCCCAGACCCAAAATAATAAATCACCAGGTATGGATGGCCTCCCTGCAGAGATCTATAAGCGTTATGCCGGCACCTTACTTCCCACACTCCTGAAAGTTTATACTGAGGCGTTTTGGGGAAGGATCTCTGCCTGATTCAATGAATGAGGCGATTATCATTGTCATATTAAAACCGGGTAAGGATGCGGGCTCCCCTGGCTCTTATAGACCCATATCATTGTTGACGTCTGATATTAAATTGCTGGCCCGGCTGTTGGCAAACAGACTAGCCAAAGTAATCCACAAGATAGTACACAGAGACCAATTTGGGTTCATCCCCACGAGATCCACGGCCCAAAATATAAGAAGGTTATTTCTGAACCTACAACTTCCAGTAGACAACAGAGGTAACAGGGCGATCTTCTCGCTGGATGCAGCTAAGGCCTTGGACAGTGTTGAATGTCCTTACCTGTGGAAGACGCTGCAGAGTTTAGGAATAGGTGATAATTTTATTCGCTGGGTCAGGCTCCTGTATGCCGAGCCCACCGCCAGGATAAGAATTAATGGGGAACTTTCGGAGCCCTTTCCATTGTTTAGAGGCACCAGGCAGGGGTGCCCACTGTCACCCCTGCTGTTTGCCTTGGCCCTGGAACCTTTAGCAGCAAAAATTCGGGGGGAGGCAAGAATTGTAGGGTTTCAGAGAGGCATGGATAAGGATGTAGTGTCAATGTATGCGGATGACACTTTACTCTATTTAGGGGACACACAGCATACTCTGCAGGCAGTTATGGCCCTAATTAAAGATTTTGGGGAATTATCTGGCTTTTCCATTAATTGGGACAAGTCGGTGCTGATGCCACTTGACCCCCTGGACGCTCCACTGCCCTCGTGTGCAGAGATGGTACAAAAGGTGAACTCGTCTCGCTACCTGGGGATTCAGGTGACTTCGGACCCGTCTACCTATATTGATTGGAAATCTGGTACCCCTCCTGAACAAATTTCGGGAAAAATGCAAGGCATGGTGTTAACGGCCCTTATCCATGGTTGGCAGAATTAATCTTATTAAAATGGTCTGGGCACCACAATTGCTGTATATCTTTAATAATTCCCCAGTATGGATATCTAAGAGATGGTTTGACAGAACTGAGTCCCAGTTTAGAGAACTAATATGGCGAAAAAAAATAGCTAGGATAAGATTATCAACGCTGCAATACAGTAAGGAAGAAGGAGGGCTTGCGGTCCCTCATCCCAGGACATACTATCTGGCATCCCAGCTACAGCAATTGGGAGGATGGGGACTACTAGATCCAAATGATCCGATCCGTAGACTACTGGATAAAGAGGGGGGAAACTCTTCAGCATTAGCAGGTCTGGAGGCAGGGTACTTGCATCTAGATCCGGAAGCCCCCACGGTTAAATTACTGATCATGTTGTGGTCCTGTGTTAAAAAATTGCTAGGTATAAAAGGTTTCTTAACCCATACGCCCCTTTGGCGTAACAGGCAATTTAAAGAAATACGAAAAACTTAAAGGTTTTAAGAACTGGGAAGATGCAGGAATTAATTACATCTCACAACTATATCATGACAACACTTTCAAATCATTTAATGAGCTTCAAGTAAGGTTTGGGATTCCACATAATATTTTTTATAAATATCTGCAGCTACGCCATGCCATACAAATGCAGAAAAGAACTGTCACGCTTCAACAAACAGATCATGCGATCATACATAATATTCTTATGGATGATATCAAGAAGGATATGATTTCCAGATGCTACAATACCCTCCTTGCCCAGATACAGGATCCCCTTAAACTACCATGTAGACAACGGTGGGAGGCGGATATAGGAAGGATTGATGGGGAAAGCTGGGAGCTCTGCCTTTTGAATGCTCCCCTGGTATCGGTGTCGGCATCCCAGAAACTGTCTCATTTATATTTATTACATAGAGCCTATAGAACCCCCCTTCAGTTATATAAATGGGGAGTCAGGGACTCTCCTCTTTGTCCGAAATGTGAACGTGATCATGGTGACCTTCTTCACATGGTCTAGAAATGCCCCAAACTTTTCAGGTATTGGAAAGAGGTCTTAGATACGATCTCGGAAGTATATATGGTACCTATATCAAGAGACCCAGTAATTTGTCTATTGGGTGTGATAGATGATGAGATGCTGCCCACACCCACTCATACAGCGGTCCTACGTCTACTGTACATGGCGCGGAAACTGATTGCCCAATGGTGGATTACTCCCCGAGTGCTCACCAGGGGCCAATGGGTAGACAGTGTCAACAAACTTTTAATCAAAGAAAAACTTGCTTACCAACATAGAAAAGTCCCACAGAAATTCTACTCAATATGGCAGGCATGGTTAGATGTCCCTGGTCTGGCCCCTCATCAATTAATTAAAGATAGACTACTTTTAGGATAAATACAGGCCTAACTGCCACATAACAACTGTTTTTGTGCTGAGGGTATACTGTACACAGGAAGATACTATTTTGCTTGTAGGGCAGGGTATATTGTTTTATTATACTATATTATATTGTACTAATTGCAATGAACCTGAAGATGAGCTTGTAAGGGTAATAGCACTGTATGAGCTGAATTCAACGGTTCTTCGTTAGTTAATTGTTGTACTTCCGCTTCATAATCAAAGATTATTGGCGTTCATTGTTCTATCTTAAAGGATATAGTAACATAGTAATATGTGTGACATGTTCAGATCTAAATGTACGCATGCATATACTCTCTAGGATTTATACTCTGTTTTGGTTTTACCGTTAGATGGCAGCTGTATATTGAGCTGTAATTACATAGTTACATAGTAGGTGAGGTTGAAAAAAGACACAAGTCCATCAAGTCCAACCTATGTGTGTGATTATGTGTCAGTATTACATTGTATATCCCTGTATATTGCGGTCATTCAGGTGCTTCATTCAGGTAATCTTGCTAGTAATGGGTTGGCGGTTCCATATAACTCCTTTGCAATGATGATAAATGCTACTGCGGAATTCAGAGAGGTGAATCTTAGGATGTGAACAACATGTGCTCTGATCTGTGTATTGTATATTCTTGTGTGCAATAAAAACCTTTTTGAATAAAGAAAAAATAGAAAAACTCCAGTAGAAGAAGAGATCTATGATAGCTTGAGTAGCTGTGTTCTGCAGGAGTGGGGAGCTTCTTCCACCCAAAACAATCACCACGTGAGGGGGAGATGACCCCAATGGGAATACACTCACCAGAAATTCAGCATACAAGAGCCTTTATGATATTATTAGTAGTTCTCCACCTCCTCTGTACGGCCACCAGATGTCAGTAATACTCTCGGTTGTTGCAGCATAACATATGGGAGGAATAGAATGTCCGCATAGTGTGATATTGCTAAAATAGTTTTATTCAACTAAACATCCAAATATATCCCCCCTTATTTATGATATGTGTACCAGAAATTAAATTACATAGAGCAATTGTATAAAGTGCACTGTCCCTGTTACATTCCACGGCTCCCGGGAAGTCCTTAAGAGCGTTCGCCGTGTGTAGCGAAAACGACACACTTCCTGGTTCCTCTCCGGTCCGTGGAACGCACGCGTCACTTCCGGTAGATTACGTCCCTGACGCCGGACATATTGTAGCTTGGTCTCTGTGTGCCCTCTGTGGCCGCACGGTTTGTCCTGTATCTTCTGCAGCATTTTGGTGGCCCTGCTTTGGCATGCTTGGGAGACCACACTGGGTAAGCTACTGACTGGCTGTACATGGCAAATGCTGAATATAAGTAATTACTGTTTTTATCAGTGCATAATATCCTTTTTGTATGTTTTAGGCACTATCGAATGTATGTTGTCTGATATTATTATGGCATTTGTTCTCTTCTTGTTCTGAACAGTGACCTTTTCAATATATTCCCTGAGGAAGCCCTCACGGGTGAAACATGTCGGGATAAAAACACCATGTTATCTTCTACCTCGAAAATGTCACCTATGATGTGATTAAATGTCAGTCTGCCAATTATTTTTATATTGCACAATTTTTAATGATAAAATAAAATTTGTTAAGTTTTAAAAAATAATATATATTTTCTGGTACTATTTGTTTAAGGCACTGCTAAAAATCCAGTTAACAAACCTCTTTCTGTATATCTGCCTTCTTGAGGGATGTTGGTGCCAGTAGGTTAGTATGTCACTAGCCCGCACTACTACTTTCTCTTCTGTGTGTGGTCTACACCAATATACCCGAATACCCTGCAGGCCATCTGATTTATACCCAGAATTCATTGCATTTATCATGTATAGCTCTAACATATACCGCATAGCTGTACAGATAACACTGAGCCAGTCACATCAGTCTCTGTACCAGAGGAGCTTACACTCTAATGTCTCCCATAGTCACACACTATTATTATTATTATTATTATTATTATACATTTATATAGCTCTGACACATATTGCAGTGCTGTGCAGAGATCACTGAGCCAGTCACATCAGTCTCTGTACCAGAGGAGCTTACACTCAAATGTCCCCTCCCCCACAGTCACACACTATTATTATTGATATTATGCCTTGACATGCATAGAGAGAAGACCGCTCTTTTGCTAGCCCTACCCTTCTTTATCATTATTCTGGTGATCCTGGAACACATCTGCTTCTGACACTGGAACACCCCCTGCTTCTTACATATAAACCTAAAGTAAAAAGGAAGAGTAAATTACTAAGAAGGTCCTCTTAAAACTGAGGGATGTTTCTGATAGGTCATTTTGGATGCAGAGAGAGTACACTCCAACTCTCCTCCTCCCACTCCGATTCATCTCACTTGTTGGCTGTCTTTGTTTTTTCCGCACCTCTCATACACAACACAGTGAAATCCAACAAACTTCGATCAAGGTATTCTAAGAAATGTGAGAATTATTCTGACCATTATGCAAATCACCTGCATGTCTCTGAGCCCTCAGAATGCAGACTTGTGGGGTATGTTGATGTTTTCCTTTCTGTTTCAAGAAATGACATCTGCAGACCTGAAAGACTGGCTGAACTGCTCTACCTGAAGAAACTGAGATAGATATGGTGGCCCTGAGCTGCGGGCATGACCTTAATAAAGATTGTATTGTCTATGTGTTGACTCAGATCTACGAGGTTAGATCTTGTCTGGTATGCAGAGAGTGGTCCCAGGAATGGTCAGCACTGCAGACATGCTAAAACACTTTGTTCCAGGTCACATTTAGCATACATAGGGATTCCCTGTACATACTGCCTCCATACCCCTGTACCTGCTGAGAAATCCTGCCTGTGGTGTGAAGCTTGGTTTTGTAACAATCACATCAATCCACAGCAATTCACCAGATCTTACCGGATCCTAGCACTTCCTTTAACATAAAAAAGTGTCCAATCCACAAGATGGTCCTGGAGTAATACCGCACCAAGGGCTCTACCTGTATCTGTTTATCCTGAATCGAGGGTTATAACCAACAGCAGCTGGAGATGCTGGAGGGGGCCACTAAGAAGAAGATGGAACGACTGAGACACATTGACCTGAGAAGAAGGAGAGACGGGAAAACATTGACCTCTGAGAAGGAGAGACTGGAATACAGTGACCTCTGAGAAGAAGGAGAGACTGAGACACATTGACCTCTGAGAAGAGAAAGGAGATACTGAGACACGTTGACCTCTGGGAAGGAGTAGAGGCTGGAAAACATTGACCTAAGAAGGAGAGACTGGGACACTTCGACCTTTGAGAAGGAGGAGGAGAGGCTGGAAAACATTGCCTTGAGAAGAAGAACTAAAGACTAAGACACATTGATCTCTGAGAAGAAGGAGAGACTGTGACACATTACCTTGGGGAGAAGAAGGAGGCTTTAAGACAAATAGACCTCTGAGAAGAAGAAGGAGAGACTGCGACACATTGACCTCTGAGAAGAAAGAGAGACCGCTACAGGTTGACATTTGAGAAGGAGGTGGATGGACTGGAAAACATTGACTTAAGAGGAAGAAGGATAGACAAAGACACAGTGACTTGTGAGAAGAATAAGGAGAGACTGAGACACATTGACCTCTGAGAAGTAGAGACTGGGACACATTGACCTCTGAGAAGGAGAGACTGGGACACAATGACCTCTGAGAAGTAGAGACTGGGACACATTGACCTCTGAGAAGGAGAGACTGGGACACAATGACCTCTGAGAAGGAGAGACTGGGACACATTGACCTCAGAGAAGGAGAGACTGGGACACATTGACCTCTGAGAAGGAGAGACTGGGACACATTGACCTCTGAGAAGGAGAGACTGGGACACATTGACCTCTGAGAAGGAGGAGAGAGTGGGACACATTGACCTCTGAGAAGGAGGAGAGACTGGGACACATTGACCTCTGAGAAGGAGAGACTGGAACTCATTGACCTCTGAGAAGGAGGAGAGAGTGGGACGCATGGACCTCTGAGAAGGAGGAGAGACTAAGACACATTGACCTCTTGTTAAAAAAGAAAAAAAAATACATTGACCTCTGAGAAGAAGAAGGAGAGACTGATGCACACTGTCCTCTGAGAAGGAGGAAAGAAAGCAGCAAAAGTAAAGGAAAGAGTCAGTGTCTTGTTTAAAGATATCCAGAGACAGCTGAGAGTCCTACAGAAGACAGTCCTGACTGGCATCTCCATACAAGAAGAGATTCTCTCCCTTTTCAATTTGTAAACTGATCCAACAGCTGGAGATAAGGAAGGACGAGGTGACCAGGAAAATGCATCACGTGGATGAACTGTGTAATTCGACTGACACTTCGGGGGTTGATTCACTAAAACTGGAGAGTGCAGAATTTGGTGTAGCTCTGCATGGGAGCCAATTGGCTTCTAACTTCAGCTTCTTCAATCAAGCTTTGGTAATTAAACCTGGAAGCAGATTGGTTTCTATGCAGAGCTGCACCTGATTTTGCACTCTCCAATTTTAGTCAATCAACCCCACTGACTGGGTTAAAAGACCAAGGATCAGATAGCCGGGGTCCTTTCAGTCCTGTGGATGGAGATACAGGAGACAGTTGGAGATATGATGCTGGTGATATAGATGAGGGTCTAATCTTTGAGACAATTTAGGCAGGTTTATCAGGCTGTGGGCCAGATAAAATCTTGTAGAGGGCCGTAGTTTGGAGACCACTATTTTATACAGTACCAAACATAGAGCGATAGAATAGTAAGAGGGTTGGGGGGTGTTGAAGGAGCACTGGTTATGATGGTCATACACAAGGACAAAGCGTGCACCTGGTTATGCTTGCTATAAGGTGATAGTAGTTAGCATCTTGCCCCCTCAGGAGACAAAGTAGAGAAACCAGGCGGTAGAGAAGACAGATGGGAGGTAGGTTCCAACAGTTATGAGGGTCCTGAGCACGGGATATTGCTGAGCCAGGGTCTTAAAGACTCAAAATCAGAATGATCAACCAACAGGTCCAAGTAGAGAGGGCCTCCTTTAATCTTGGATAGGGACCCCGGTATCATCACTGTAACAGAAGCCGTGACAATAGAGATGCACATTTTGTTTTAGGCAGAAAAAAATGTTTCCCAAAAATAAGGTGATTTGGTGACCCTCCCCCCACCACTTGTGTATGCCTGATCCTCAGAACATTTCCAACAATGACTGGAGGAGGATGAGACTCTGAGGGAGCGCGGTACCAGAGAGACCACCTTGTCATTGTTATCCTGGAGGTATGAGGAGGGGGATGGTTTGTGGGTGAGTGCACGGAGCTTCTTCCAGTCCTCACCCAGAACATTCCCATTAACATATCACAGGAGGTCTCATCCAGCGGGTCCACTCTCTCATCAGCCTCAACATTTGGGAAATCGCCCAGCAAGGGGTTCAGGGCCAGAAAAAAATGTTGAAGTGGTGTGAGTGTAAGGCTGGCCATACATTATACAATTCTCTTTTACAATTTTCCTTTAGATTTACCAAAACCATCTAATATGAGGTCACACCTAAACACTTTCCACTTGTATGCAATCAGATGGCCCCTTCTACTACATAATTGAAGGTAAATCTAAAGTAAATGGAACAAGACATTTTTATGATGTATGGCCAGCTCTGGAGACGGAGGTAACTGGCTCTTCAGTGTATGGATGAATCTAAGCATGGAAGGTGCTGTGCTTGTGTGGAGAGAACCTGGTGGAGATGAGGCCCTGCTTGTATGGGGAGAACCTGGTGGAGATGAGGCCCTGCTTGTATGGGGAGAACCTGGTGGAGATGAGGCCCTGCTTGTGTGGAGAGAACCTGGTGGAGATTAGACCCTGCTTGTATGGGGAGAACCTGGTGGGGATGAGGCCCTGCTTGTATAGGGAGAACCTTTTGGAGATGAGGCCCTGCTTGTGTGGAGAGAACCTGGTGGAGATGAGGCCCTGCTTGTATAGGGAGAACCTGGTGGAGATGAGGCCCTGCTTGTGTGGAGAGGAGGCCCTGCTTGTATGGGGAGAACCTGGTGGGGATGAGGTCCTGCTTTTGTGGAGAGAACCTGGTGGAGATGAGGCCCTGCTTGTATGGGGAGAACCTGGTGGAGATGAGGCCCAGCTTGTATGGGGAGAACCTGGTGGAGATGAGGCCCTGCTTGTGTGGAGAGAACCTGGTGGAGATTAGACCCTGCTTGTATGGGGAGAACCTGGTGGAGATGAGGCCCTGCTTGTGTGGGGAGAACCTGGTGGAGATGAGGCCCTGCTTGTATGGGGAGAACCTGGTGGAGATGAGGCCCTGCTTGTATGGGGAGAATCTGGTAGAGGTGAGGCCCTGCTTGTGTGGAGAGAACCTGGTAGAGGTGAGGCCCTGCTTGTATGGGGAGAATCTGGTGGAGATGAGTAAAGGAGTCCCTGGAAAAGTCAAGGAAGTGAAATAGTTTATTATTTCATTTGAAGGTCATCTTCATATACATCACCCTGACAGTGCGTGTTTTACTAATTTCCTTTCCTTGTAACATTTGTAGATTCAGGTCTATATGGGGTGGTCCTCATTACATATGCAGGATCTGCTTAGTTGTGCTGCACAGTGATTGTGCCTTGCTGCTCTTCTCCTTCAATGTGTACAATTCACATCGGAATGATTAGAAATAGACATTTCCCCTTTAATACCGCTCTGTAAGTCTACATTCCCCGTGTCTGAGGCCGCTCTGATTACTCAGCAATGGCGGCATCAATGTAACAAGTGATTAGTTACAATAAACGCAAGTATCAAAGTGCAACATAATAAACGCAGTTTCGACAGATAATGATTGTATCAGCAGTCAAAGGTTACAATAAAAACAGTTTCATCGAGAATAATGTATCAGCAGGCAAAGGTTAATTTCATAAGATATTGCAACGCAGGCATTTCATAACAGACTATATAACAGATTTTACATGTAGGCATTAGATTTAAGTAAGAACTCTGAATCAAATCCCTAACCCTATCACCCTCTACTATGTCCCTGTACCATGTCCCTCTACCATGTCCCTGTACCATGTCCCTCTACTATGTCCCTGTACCCTGACCCTCTACTATGTCCCTGTACCCTGACCCTCTACTATGTCCCTGTACCCTGACCCTCTACTATGTCCCTGTACCCTGACCCTCTACTATGTCCCTGCACCATGTCCCTCTACTATGTCCCTGTACCCTGACCCTCTACTATGTCCCTGTACCATGTCCCTCTACTATGTCCCTGTACCCTGACCCTCTACTATGTCCCTGTACCATGTCCCTCTACTATGTCCCTGTACCCTGTCCCTCTACTATGTCCCTGTACCCTGACCCTCTACTATGTCCCTGTACCCTGACCCTCTACTATGTCCCTGTACCATGTCCCTCTACTATGTCCCTGTACCCTGTCCCTCTACTATGTCCCTGTACCCTGACCCTCTACTATGTCCCTGTACCCTGACCCTCTACTATGTCCCTGTACCCTGACCCTCTACTATGTCCCTGTACCCTGACCCTCTACTATGTCCCTGTACCCTGACCCTCTACTATGTCCCTGTACCATGTCCCTCTACTATGTCCCTGTACCATGTCCCTCTACTATGTCCCTGTACCCTGACCCTCTACCATGACCCTCTACTATGTCCCTGTACCCTGACCCTCTACTATGTCCCTGTACCCTGACCCTCTACTATGTCCCTGTACCCTGACCCTCTACTATGTCCCTGTACCATGTCCCTCTACTATGTCCCTGTACCCTGACCCTCTACCATGTCCCTCTACTATGTCCCTGTACCATGTCCCTCTACTATGTTCACTTATTGATAGGAACTCTACTTTGGTTGAACACCCCACTGTCTCTTCTGATTCCAAATTTAGATGTTTTTTTTACTACGTATTCCATGCAGTCCAGACAAATAAAAGACATTTTTAGGAAACATTGGAAGGTACTTAGGAGTGATAGATTCCTGGGCCCTGTGCTTCCTGAGCACGCTGGTGTTATTTTTAGAGGACAAATTGCTCCTAACATTATAGACCCCCCACAAAAGTCTCATTTTTCCAACAATGTATGGGGTTTTTACCCGTGTGGAAGTGTAATGTGTGTGTGCACAATGTTGCAGTGAGACGCAAAATTGATACTTTTAGCTCCACCATCACTTCACGCACTTATTGCATGAGACAATTTGCCACTTGTGCCACCCAATATGTGGTATATTTGCTGACTTGCCCATGCAAGAAGCAATATGTGGGCCGGACCATCAGAACGTTCACTGTATGTGTGATCGGACATATTGCGGGCATAAAGAGTGGCAAAAGCAAACATAGGGTACCCCGTCATTACCTATGACATCATAATAGGGACCCCACGGGGTCCTTGACAGATTCGTCCCTCATTGGAGGGGTGAGTCTCGTCTACGGGGGGTCTCGAGACTTACTGGATATATGAGCTCAGGTCCTTCTTCCCGTTTGGGTTAAACTTTGAGTGGGACCTTAACTCATTTATTAATCCATCCTAAACCTTTCATGATACGTATCTTTTTATTTCTCCTTATTTACATATTTTTTTACAGTTCATACATTTTTCTTGGTGTCTCTTATTGGTATTAATTATTCTCACGCTGGTGATCATTGTTTGAGATCGAATGGTCCCCGGTCGAGTTATCCATATACAAATGTATTTTTGTGGAATTTTTACTGTACAGTATATTTAATTCATTTTGAGTGTGGGGCCCTTGTTGTTGTGGTCATGGGATTGAGACTTGGCATGTGGCCGCGTGGTTTGTTGACCGGGTTGGCCTTCCCGCGGGGGGCCGCTTGCCTTGTCTGTCCTTGTTCCGTCCTCTGTTTATTTGTTTTGTTTACATCTGTTCACGTGATGCCATTTGACATTCGTCACGTGTTTACTTGACCATGTGACGGTCATGTGAACGGTCCCATGTGTATGCGGGCCTTCAAACGCGACGTACGTTGCCAGTGGACCGCCCCGCAATGCGGCGTGTGTTCTTCCGGGCTGACGTCAGCGTCACATGGGGGTCGGTCACATGTCAGGTGATCGTCATGTGAACACTCCCACGTATTCGCAGGCTTTTTGACACGATGTTCACTGCTGTCTGGTTATCCTGCCAGGCGGTGTGTGTATTTCCGGGTAGACGTCAGTGTCACGTGCTTTGCCCCGCTTTTTCGCGGGCTTTTGCACGAGACATGGATTCGGGATTTGTCAGCTGACTACCGGGTCTTAATGACGTATGCTCTTTTCATTGGGTGATTTATGTGTGTTTACCCAACAACTTGTTAGTGATTGGATCTTAAGATGGGGTTGGCCACGTATAATCACGTGACCATCTTTCATCCAATGATATTCATTTCTCTAGTTTTCTCACAGCTGATTGGTCTAGTGGTATTTTTGTAATCTTAAAGATATTTTATATATTTGGACAGGGTAGTAGAAGTTTCTTATGTCCCTGTTGAAGGTCTATTGATCGAAACGCGTAGGGCGGCTATTACTCTCTACATTGCCACTCTGTTTTTACTCCTGTGATCACTTTTATGTACAATTTTTTTTAGTAATAAACAACCCTGATTTGCACTATGTGGAGGCATTCCCCTTTTTTTTCCACATACTCCCTAGATATGAGAAAACGTTTGAACCTGGAATCGTTCCTTGCTTCCATCATTGCGATTCAGCTGTGTCATCCCGGTCTGCAAGTGTCCCATCCATCCTTGACTATCTGTACATCGGCCCGTGGCGGCACACTGCTCCATTGACTCTATGCTGATGGCAGTAGAGTCCAACAGTTGCGGTAAGCGTACCTACACCTACTTACTGTTTTGATGACCTCTGATTGGATATCTGGAAGGTTGATGGAACCCCAGTCCTGACTTCACTAAATCACTTTTTGTTATAGACTTTTTTCTTCATTTCTGAGTACGCCCTTTAGTGGGGTACCCTCATATGTTTGCAGAGACATTCACATAATATCACATATGGTGTTCATGTTGTTTTACATTAAGCGCTGCAATTTATTTACATCACTTATCAGCAAAACTATGCAGGCATAGGACACACCCCTTGCCACGCCCCCTTAAAGGAGAATTGTACAAAAAAACAAGATTGGTTAAACCCACAAATGCTTTTTTTTTACCACGACTATTCCTTTATATTGACTTTTGGAATTCAGAAATGCAGCAATTTAGAAATCGGATGAAAGGTTGAGCACCAGGAAACACTTTCTTAAAGATAAAAAGTGCATTTTATATACAACTATATAGATCAGTCTAAAATGAGGGACATATGAGAAGGAATGAGGGACAGAGGGACATTGCTCCAAATCAGGGACAGTTGGGAGCTATGGGACCCCCCCCACACCAACATTTTTAAAAAAATGGTGTGGGGTATCCCCCAAAAATCTATACCAGACCCTTATCCAAGCATGCCACCAGACAGGTCAGGAAAGGGAGGGGACAAGCGAGCGCCCACCCCCTTTCTCCTGAACTATACCAGGCCACATGCTCTCAACATGGGGGGTGGGGTGGGTGCATTGATTGGGCGTTTCGTCACAAGTCTGATGTCGTCCAGGGGCACGACGAAACGCGGCTGGGGGAGCGATGTGCTGACGTCACTGGAGGGAAAGGCCGTTTGTATGGTAGCTGGCCAGCTATTAAATACTAGTCTGGTTTACAATATGGCGAGCCTTTCCTTTGTTTTGGGTTGCTATGAATACGGGAATTGATTGAGGACTCTGGATCCTTGGACCCCCCCCATGGAAAGGATAAGACCACCTGCTTGATAGGGGTGTTTGGAGGCCATTTCTGGTTAGATCCGCCATCCCTGGAGATAAAGGTCCTGGGTATTCGTCACAAGCGAGTCAGGTTGTGTAATCTGCTATATACATCGTGTGTGTGTGTGTGTGTGTGTGTGTGTATATATATATATATATATACTTTATATGGTGGATTTACACTTTGCATGTCGGTGTGAATATCTTATCTACACCGGGAGGACATCAAACACCTATTTGTTTTCTTGTGTGACGCACATCAGTCTCATCTGTGAAAGATCCGTCTGTCCAAGATTCTCGCTAGTTTCCTGGGACTGATTACCCGACATCGGGGATCCACATCCAAGTCGCACACATCCAAAGTCTCCATTCACACTTGTGCAACTTGTCATGTGACTTTGCACATCAGAGTTGTATGACAAGTTGCACATTGACGGAATGGCAAGTTGAAGGAATGACTTGGGCTACGTTTTCTATTATTGCGACCACAAAGTCGTGTGATTTAGGGTGTGGCTTTGAGTGCAGCTTTGATCCAACTTTACAGTCTCTGGATCCAAAGTTGAATCAAAAGTTGCATCAAAGTGGCGCAGGAACCTTTTCAAAGTCGCAGCAACTTTAAGTCGCATATCTGTAAACGGGTGCCACTGAAATCTATGGGATGTGACTTGTCATGCGACTTTATGTGTCCAAAGTTGCATGACAAGTCGCAGAAGTGGAAACGGAGCCTTATTGATGCGATCGGATCTGCTGAGGATTGTATTGTGTATACGGAAACTTCCCAGAAAGATGATTGATCATTTGTGGAGGTGAGACATTTGTCTTGTACCAGGTGATGGACGCTCGGCCTTTCTTTTTTTTTTTCAATTCCCGTTTTTTTGCAGAATATATTTATACTTTTATGGTGAAGAAAAAGGATTTGGACTTTTATATGCGATGCGGGGATGGGGGGGAGGGGACACATTTGGAATATTGACACTATTGCTGGAGTTTCTGAAGTTTTTTTATTTTTCATTGATTTATTTTGTTTATGACAATATTGATGCGATTTATTTATTTATTTATTTCTGTTGCTCAGCCCCTTTGGTGGCTGATGATTGGAATAAACTTCCAGCAGAGGTAGTCAGACAGTCAGCAGTAAATGGCTTCAGACATGCTTGGGATACACATAGCTTGGGATACACATGTGTATCCCAAGCATGTCTGAAGCCATTTACTGCTGACTGTCTGACTACCTCTACAATCAGACAATAAAGTAAACAAAAAACAATAACATTTTTTTTTTTTAAATGGGCAGACTGGATGGACTCCTCGGTCTTTTTCTGCGGTCACAATTTAATATTGGATTCTCACACCCCTTTGGTGACCGTCGGTGACCTTGTTGTCATGTGACACCAACTTGCGACTTATTTGGCATATTTTTTTTTAGAATATTAGCCGGTTAAACCGCTCTTCCCCTGAAGAAGCCCTAACTGGGTGAAACATGTCAGGAATCCACATCTTTACACTGCTCTGATAGAACGAACACGTGTGATCGTGTTACCAGTTGATATGTTTTTAACATGAAACATTTTTAAATTATAACTAAATAAATGAATCATTTTATATTCTTCATCCTTCAAGTCTCCAATTATTTATCTCTAGAGCAACAAATTGTTCTGAAGCTCAGAATGACGTTACACATCTGTGGCACCGACTCATTTTATTCATTTTGCTACAATTTGTGATAGAGTAGGGGAAGACTACAACCCCCATCAGCTTCTTATCGCTGTGTCCCTGTTGGGGTTTATTCATCACTTCCTCTGTGGGTGACAACATTTCCACTGGGACAGGAAGTGAGGGAAAATCTCCCAGAGGAGGCCTCAGACAGTGATAATAACCTGACCGCAGTGCTGACCCCTCCCAGCTCCATGTCCTGGGCGGAGTCAGAATTTGTAAAGTAAGAGCTTGGTGGTGTCCAAGGCTGACCACTCCCAGGTCCGTGTCCTGGGCGGAGTCAGACATTGTGACCCGGAAGTTGGTGGTGTCCCAAGGCTGACCACTCCCAGTTTCATGTCCTGGGCGGAGTCAGACATTGTGACCCGGAGGTTGGTGTCCCAAGGCTGACCACTCCCAGTTTCATGTCCCTGGGCGGAGTCAGACATTGTGAGCCGGAAGTTGGTGGTGTCCCAAGGCTGACCACTCCCAGTTTCATGTCCTGGGCGGAGTCAGACATTGTGAGCCGGAAGTTGGTGGTGTCCCAAGGCTGACCACTCCCAGTTTCATGTCCTGGGCGGAGTCAGACTTTGTGCTTTATTATTAAATTTTATTAATTTTCAACATATCCATTAAAACAAACTTCATATCACAAATCTTCATATTTATGTATTTATCAAAATAGATACATCCTTATCCATATCAGCTAACTCCTCCCCCTCGAAAAGAAAAAAGAGGAAAAAAGAAAAACAAATTCTACTTATACCCCCCCCCCCCCCCGTTTCTCCTCTTCCTCCAAATGCATTGTGTTCGTTGTATCTTACACCCCCCCCCCCCCTCCCCCAATGAACCCAATTTGTTCAATTCATACTATCCTTCAAACATTCCAGCAAAAAAAAAAAAAAAAAAATTAGGAGGCTTCTCTGCGCATCTCAAACCCACCAAACCAAAACAAAACAGAAAAAAAAGACAAAAATAATTTCTTTTACTTTTTTTTTAAAATAATGTACGAGGATTCTGTGAGCCAAACTTCCTTCTTATTACCCTGAAGTGAGGATTTCTTCCCATAACCAAATCTACCCCCCCCAGACATTGTGACCTGGAGGTTGGTGTCCATGGCTGACCACTCCCACCTCCATGTCCTGGGCGGAGTCAGACATTGTGACCCGGAGGTTGGTGTCCATGGCTGACCACTCCCACCTCCATGTCCTGGGCGGAGTCAGACATTGTGAGTCGGAGGTTGGTGGTGTCCATGGCTGACCACTCCCACTTCCATGTCCTGGGCGGAGTCAGACATTGTGACCCGGAGGTTGGTGTCCAAGGCTGACCACTCCCACCTCCATGTCCTGGGCGGAGTCAGACTTTGTGAGTCGGAGGTTGGTGGTGTCCATGGCTGACCACTCCCACCTCCATGTCCTGGGCGGAGTCAGACTTTGTGAGTCGGAGGTTGGTGGTGTCCATGGCTGACCACTCCCACCTCCATGTCCTGGGCGGAGTCAGACATTGTGAGCCGGAAGTTGGTGGTGTCCATGGCTGACCACTCCAGGCTTTATAATAAGATGTCCAGACACGTTCTGATCCACTCTCTGTGCTCCTGGAAACTCTCCAACGGCTTTAAGATTTCCTTTTTCCCGGAAGCTTCCGAATCCGATTCCCTTCCATCGTCTTCCATCCAGCGGAGCAGAGCCTAGACACACATCACAGGGGGTTAGATGACGGGGGAGGGGCATTCAGCGGATTGTCAGGGAAGCATGCGGGGAATGAACTGTATTATTCTAACATTGACATCTTTGCTGTCCCATATTTCCATATTCTGCTTCACATACAAATGTGCAGAGCTTATTCTTAGTCATTTGTATACAATATTAGAATTAAGAATTATTGTATAAATTTATACTAGTTCATTTATTATTAACCACTTCAATACCGGCACTTCCCCCCTTCCTGCCCCCCCCCAATACTGGCACTTCCCCCCCTTCCTGTCCCCCCAATACCGGCATTTCCCCCCTTACTGCCCCCCCAACACTGGGCACTTCCCCCCCCCTTCCTGCCCCCCCCAATACCGGCACTTCCCCCCCTTCCTGCCCCCTCCAATACCGGCACTTCCCCCCCTTCCTGCCCCCCCCAATACCGGGCACTTCCCCTCCCTTCCTGCCCCCTCCAATACCGGCACTTCCCCCCCTTCCTGCCCCCCCAATACCGGCACTTCCCCTCCCTTCCTGCCCCCCCCAATACCGGGCACTTTCCCCCCTTCCTGCCCCCCCAATACCGGGCACTTCCCCCCTTCCTGCCCCCCACCAATACCGGGCACTTCCCCCCCTTCCTGCCCCCCCAATACTGGGCACTTCCCCCCAATACCGGGCACTTCCTCCCCTTCCTGCCCCCCCAATACCGGGCACTTCCCCCCTTCCTGCCCCCCCAATACTGGGCACTTCCCCCCAATACCGGGCACTTCCCCCCTTCCTGCCCCCCCAATACCGGGCACTTCCCCCCCTTCCTGCCCCCCAACACCGGCACTTCCCCCCTTCCTGCCCCCCAATACCGGCACTTCCCCCTTCCTGCCCCCCAGTACTGGCACTTCCCCCCTTCCTGCCCCCCCAATACCGGCACTTCCCCCCCCTTCCTGCCCCCCACCAATACCGGGCACTTCCCCCCAATACCGGGCACTTCCCCCCTTCCTGCCCCCCCAATACCGGGCACTTCCCCCCCTTCCTGCCCCCCAACACCGGCACTTCCCCCCTTCCTGCCCCCCAATACCGGCACTTCCCCCTTCCTGCCCCTCAATACTGGCACTTCCCCCCTTCCTGCCCCCCCAATACCGGCACTTCCCCCCCCTTCCTGCCCCTCAATACCGGCACTTCCCCTTTCCTGCCCCCCAATATGACACTTCCCCCCCCTTCCTGCCCCCCCAATACCGGCACTTCCCCCCCTTCCTGCCCCCCCAATACCGGGCACTTCCCCCCTTCCTGCCCCCCCCAATACCGGCACTTCCCCCCCTTCCTGCCCCCCCAATACCGGCACTTCCCCCCCTTCCTGCCCCCCCAATACCGGGCACTTCCCCCCCTTCCTGCCCCCCCCAATACCGGCACTTCCCCCCCTTCCTGCCCCCCCCAATACCGGCACTTCCCCCCCTTTCTGCCCCCCCAATACCGGCACTTCCCCCCCTTCCTGCCCCCCCAATACCGGCACTTCCCCCCCTTCCTGCCCCCCCAATACCGGCACTTCCCCCCCTTCCTGCCCCCCCAATACCGGGC